>NW_027491500.1:600000-891392 GCF_021521415.1 Bidens hawaiensis
GTGGCATGTATAAAGTATAAAAAATATTTAACAATATTATTAAACTTATCTAATAAAAGTTGTAAATGTAAACTTGTTACATTTTTGGCACCGGTACCTACTAGCCACATACTCATTCCAAATGTTTATGGCTACATTGTATATAATAAGTGATGAAACCAAAACTAAAGAAAACTATATTATAACCAGCAGTAAAAATTTGTACGTTAAAATAATGGCTAGTGAAACAAAAACCTTTTTTTAATGGGTGAAACCAAAACTTTTTTAAATGGGTTAAACCTAATTAAAACTTTTTTATCTTGGTTTGTTGGTATCTACACCGTTTTAGAGCCAACCAACTTTGGTTTATCTGGAACAAGAGAAACTGAATATTTGAGGTGTCAGTAGTAAGGTATCAAGTTTAAATTCAATTCTATTTATGTTTTACTATAATGGGTCTTTGGGTTACGGGTTTTTTCTGAAAGTCTAAAACAGAGAATGATAGGCTTGGCTACCCAACACTGTATGTGAGTGGCATATGCATAAGATCACATTTTACCATTGGTTTATCTCGAATAGCCAGACTTTATTCAACCAAATCCACACCTTATGAGAGAGAAAGAGAGACAAGTGTCCAACATAAAATGTGATACTTATCTTTTATTTATTTTTATACATCTTACTATTACATCACCACACTTCTTTACCTTTCATTACATTTTTCAAACTTTTTAATTACCACATATCATTTTCAACCATTTTAATTTTAATACAAACAATATTTTCTTATTAAAAAAAATTACATAACACTAAAATAAAAAAAAAAAACACATCACTTCAAATTGAAAATCATAGACGTAAAATTAAAAAATAATTAAATATATATATATATTTGAGTTGTGCAAATATGTTCCACTAAAGTTCGATGATAACTACAAATCCATCTTCTAATCATCACCATTTTAATCACGATATTTACAACCAGATAATGAAGTAGTGCGTAAAAATATGAGAGTTAAAGATACACATTTATTGAACGTAGAAAAGTTATTTTTTAAAAACACGACCGTTAAAAGTCTTTATTATGCCAGAAGCACCACCCAGTCACCCACTGCCATAGATAGGCGGGTGGTGTTTCTGGCGGTGTTGTTGGTCCGCCTAACCCGTCAGCGTGATGTAGGGGAGTGTAATGCATGTTCCATGAGAATGAAATAGAGAGAGATGAGGTT
Source organism: Bidens hawaiensis (assembly GCF_021521415.1). NCBI lineage: Eukaryota > Viridiplantae > Streptophyta > Magnoliopsida > Asterales > Asteraceae > Bidens > Bidens hawaiensis. The sequence continues at coordinate 601,209 of NW_027491500.1, forward strand.
TGAAAATAGATTTGAGGATATGTATGCATGTAAATTTGCCATAGATAGAACATGTTGTCATGAATTGATGTGGAAATTTAATTGAATGTAACGACCCAAGTGTAAAGTGGGTCCCACTTGTATTAGAAAATGGGTAAAAAGTCTTCAAATTTACGTCACTTTAAGAAATAAAGGTAAGAATTTATTAAATTTGGCATGTGAAATTCATGTAAATTATGACATGTGGAAATGAAAGCAAAATAAGCAATGGTTTAAAAATCAGTATGTTACTCGTTTAGTTAAAAAATGATGTAATCGACTGAACCGGAATGTACTGGGAGATTTAACCGAGTTAAATAATTTATCTTATGCCTTATAAATCAATATAAATACTATTTTAATTCAAAAATAACCTAAAAATACATTAATAAATATCACACTTGAACCAAATATCACACATAAATAATGATCGAGTCAGACAAAAAGTTTGTACTTTGTATACGAAATTAGTCAATTACATATATGTAAATAAACCAACATCGGATCTGCATGATATAAATTGGTTGATTAACGAATTGTCATTTATCGTGTTACCCAATACCGGACTCTAACTACCAGTTGCCTTATGAAAATCCGGTATAACCGGTTCAACCGACCGGCACGTACCGGTTTTTAAAACATTGAAAAAAAGATTCCAACTCAATTAGTATGGATGTTATGATCAGACATCTTGACCTTTAAAAGATCATTTGACAAACCTGTGACATCTGCCTTGATCCGACCCGACCCAGGTACCCGTTTCTCTGACCCGATCTCCTTTTATGATTTAATATTTATTTATACTTATATTTTACTTTTAATAATAATAATGTATTTTCCTTCCCGCCTCTTTCTCTCTCTTTCTTTCCGCCGTCCCGTCCCTCTCCTTCTCTCTTTCCGCCTTCTTTTCCCTCTTGTCGCCGTCCCGCCCTTACGCCTTGTTTCCCTCTTTTTCTTCTAACTCTTTGCTTGTCCTTTGTTCCTTCCCGCCTAAGGTTGTCTGCGCAGCTCCACTCCAAGGAATCCTGCGTGAAGACCACCTGTTTCAGCGATTCGCGAGACGAACTCTTCTCGCAGCGCGCTTAGGATTTGTAATTCTTCTCGCAGCGCGCTAAGAACGGTAGTTATTCCCGCGACGCGCTAAGGATTTGTAGTTCTTCTCGCAGCGCGCTAAGAATCGTAGTTCATCCCTCGACGCGCGAAGAATTATAGTTCTCCCCGCGGCGCGCTAGGAATTTTAGTTCCTCCCGCGGCGCGCTAAGAAATGTGATTCTTCCCGCGACGCGTTAAGGTTGGTTCTGTCTGCCTTCGCGCTCGCGCACTTTTGCCTTCGCGCTCCAGCCTTCTCGCGCTAAACCCTTTGAGTTTTCTTCTGTTTAATCTAGCCGTTTGCTTTTGTGATGTCTTATCTTTTGAGCTGTTGACCTAATCTGCTTTATGTCTGAAAAGTTGCTTTCGGCGCAGCATGCGCACCAACCCCATTGGTTGGCAGATAAAGTGACTGACATAATCTTTTGAGATCTGCTTTTGCCATGCTTGACCAGTACCTTTTTCTGAACCGCCCATGCCTTTTTACTGTTCCCTGTCAGCCTTTTTCTCTTTTTCCTTGCTGCCATATCTTTTGATATCTTTTGCTTTTGGAATCTTTTGCTTTTTGAGATCTTTTCCCCTTTTTCTAGGGATTGTGTTCCCTAGGGTTTCTCTATAAATAATAGTATTATTTTTCCTAACACTACGCACACAAAACACTTAATCTCTCCTGTTCTCCTTGCTCTCTCTCTGCCGCCTCCCTCTCCGCCTCCGTCTTCCTCCCTGTTCTGTCCTGCTCTTCCGGTAATATATATATATTATATAATAATTTACTTATTAATTGTGCTAACTTATAATCAAGACTTAAAACAAATCATTAAAACAATAATCTTTAATTATAGGTTAACTGGTGCTTGTTTAAAGTTGGTTCTTGCTTTATCTTACACCGCACCGTTTATCAAGTGAGTAATCTCGTACCTAATCCCTTTTTATTTTTAATGTTTTGGGATGTTCATGTGTTCATACAAACTTAGAGTCTTAAACTTGTTTATGAACTTTAGTCGCGCAGTATCCCATGTGTTGAGGACGTTTACTTGGCTGTTTATTTGTATGTGTGTATCATTAACCGCTTTGTTCGGCCTATTCCGAAGTTTTCATGGATCCATTAGATGAACACGGGAGACCTATCGTTTACGGTTTTCTTGTTTTACACTTGCACAGATGTTTTCTCGTTTTTGTGCTCAATTGGGAGCACGGATTGAACTATGAACTATGAGCTATGATCTATCTAGGCTTGATCACAATCTGATTGCACCCTTGTTAAACACCAGACATACACGTGTTGCGCGCAGATTTATTGTTATCTATGTATTGTATTAAACTTGATTTCTCACCAACACGCAAGTGTTTGACGTTTATTTTAACACATGTTCAGGTTTGCAGTAGCTGTTTTGGAGCTTGTGGACACATAGGACGTTTTTTACTTTTGGACCTAGATTAAAATGTATCAAGACAAATTATTGCTGTTCGAATATTTTGATTTATAATATATTGATTTATGTTGGATTATTTATATCTTATGTATACGTTGCGCATGCGTGAATGAATATATTTATTAAATATTGACACCCAATAGTGTCACGAGTAATGAAACAATATGTGGCGCCCCGATGTATAATCCGCCTTTGGTCGGGGTGTTACAGATTGGTATCAGAGCTCGTTGACTTTAGGATAGGTGGTTAGACGTAACGGCCTAGAATACCTAAGAGTCCCTTCTCGCGCATGAGAGAAATCTCATGTTTGCGCGCTTATTGTTAATTACTCGTTATTTATGAATATGCTCGCGCTTGCGCAGTATATGATTTTATGTTTTATTCCGCGATATTTCGATTTTTGCTGAATTTCGATTTTTATTGATTTTTCTTACATATTCGTTTGTTGGATTTGAAAATCCGAAAAGTCATGGTGATACATGAATAGTTGATTTTCAATTTCCATTTACGATTATGTTCTGAGGTTGGAGACTTGAAAAGTCATGGTGATACATGAATTGTCAACCTCCAATACTCATTTTCTTGTATGTTTTATATTGAAGATTGAAAAGTCATGGTGATACATGAATCGTCAATCTCCAATACTCGTTTGCTCGTATATTTTAAGTTGGGAATTCGGAAGGTCATGGTGATACATGAATTGTCGATTCTTGATTCGAGTTTGTTACCTTTATTAAGTTTGCATTTAGGGTCATTTATTTTACTTTAACTTTTAACAGTAACTGACTCCGTGAAACCAAGCTTTATAAGATTAAAACTTTGCGCTAAAACCAAGATATTAACTAAAATTAAAACTTTTATAGAATGCCTCCGCTATCTCGCCGATTTCAGAGAAGAGAAACCTCGCGCATGCGTAGACAGCAACGTTCCCAAGAAATGGCCGCCGCGATAGCCCAAGCCTTGAGCCAAAACAATACCTCCAGTTATAACATTAAGTCCTTTAACGCGGGTAACCCTCCGAAGTTCACAGGTCTTGAAGGAGCCACCGTGATGCTCCAATGGCTCGAGAAGATTGAAAACACTTTCCTCCACACCCAATGCCCCTCAGACAGACGAACCCTATATGCTTCCAGTGTCCTGGAATCTAGAGCGCTTACATGGTGGAATGGAGTAGCTCATGCGCGTGGCGCAGAGGCTGCTTCTAGCATGACATGGGAGGAATTCAAGGAAATTCTGACGCGAGAATTCTGCCCTCCAAACGAAATTAAGCGCCTAGAGGAGGAATTCTGGAACTTGAAGCAATACAGCGGTGAAGCGCGCGAGTACGCGACGCGCTTCCACGAGCTAAGCTTACTGGTCCCTCACCTTGTTACCCCTTCCCGCCGAGCGATCGAGAAATTCCTTGGGGGTCTCCCCATGGAAATTCAAGATTCTGTATGGGCCAGAAACCCAGTTACCCTCTCTGACGCCATCGAGTTGGCCGCTGTGCTCAGCGACAACCATGTCAGAGCAGGAACCCTGTTCCTGCGGGGAGCTGAGAAGACCAAACCCACCAAAACTGTCCCTGAACCAACAGAAACCAAACCAGAACCCTCAAACCGTAACAACCTCAAGCGCAGGCGCAAGGCCTATGCGCTTACCAACCCGCCCATTGCCCAGCAACCCATCTACCAACCTCCAGTTTACGCGCCTAACCCACTGTCAACCTACCCAACACCTCCTGTAGTCCACAACTATGCCTTAACCAATCCAGCACTCCCTGCCCCGCCACCTAAGTAACCTTACACAGGAAACCAACCCTTTTGCCCAACCTGTAGACTTCACCACCCAACCCAAACCCCGTGTCGTCAATGTAACCGATGTGGCCGCGTTGGTCACTCTGCTGAGTTCTGTAGGATCCTTCCCGCCAACCCAATTGCGCAAACACCACCAGTCTACCCGCAGAACCCACAACCAACCTACCAAAACCCACGGCCCAGGTCGTGCTTTAACTGCGGTGATCCCAGTCATTTCCGGAACGCGTGCCCGAGACTACAAGTGCAAATCACACAAGCGAATCCGGTGAACCAGATTTCGAACCAAGTGACGCGTGGACGAGCTTTTAACATAACCGCGCACCAAGCGCAAGCGAATAATGACGTAGTTAATGGTACATTTTTGCTTAACGGATTTTATGCTTCTGTACTTTTTGATACTGGCGCCGATCGAAGTTTTATCTCTCGCGCCTTCGAGCAGAAGCTTGCGCGACCGCGCGATAACTTAAAAGAAAATTTTTCAGTTGAATTGGCTAACGGTGAAACTGTTTTAATTAACTCTGTGATTAAAAATTGCACGCTTAACCTTAACGAAAACGATTTCCTGATCGACCTCATCCCCATGCCTCTTGGAAGCTTTGATGTTATCATTGGTATGGACTGGCTCTCGAATAATCGCGCCGAAGTTATTTGCGCCAAGAAGTTGATTCGCATTCCTCGAGAAAATGGTGATCTTCACATCTACGGCGAAAAACCCTCCAGTGGTCTTAAGCTTATGTCTTGCGCCGAAGCCCAAAGACTCATACGGAAGAAGTGTGTTGCATTTTTAGCCCATGTGGTTAAACCCGATGAAGGAAAGAAGAAGCTTCGCGATATCCCTGTTGTGCGCGATTTCCCTGAAGTTTTTCCTGATGATCTTCCTGGTATCTGTGACATCTGCCCCGATCCGACCCGACCCAGGTACCCGTTTCTCTGACCCGATCTCTTTCTTTTATGATTTAATATTTATTTATACTTATATTATACTTTTAATAATAATAATATATATTTTCCTTCCCGCCTCTCTCTCTCTTTCTCTCCGCCGTCCCGTCCCTCTCCTTCTCTCTTTCCGCCTTGTTTCCCTCTTTTTTTAACTCTTTGCTTGTCCTTTGTTCCTTCCCGCCTAAGGTTGTCTGCGCAGCTCCACGCGCCAGACTCCTTACATGGAAGCATGCGTGAAGACATCTTGTTCCTGCGATGCGTGAAGAGAACTCTTCTCGCAGCGCGCTATGAATGTTCTTCCCGCGATGCGCTTAGAATTCTAGGCTCTTCTCGCAGCGCGCTATGAATGTTCTTCCCGCGATGCGCTTAGAATTCTAGGCTCTTCGCGCAGCGCGCTAAGGATTTGTGATCCTTCCCGCAGCACGCTAAGGTTTGTTGTGCCAGCCTTCGCGCTCGCGCACTCAGCCTTCTCGCGCTTGACCCTTTAGTCTAGTCTTCTGTTTTATCCAGCCTGTATGCTTTTGTGTTGTCTTATCTTCTGAGCTGTTGACCTAACCTATCTAATGTCTGAATAGTTACTTTCGGCGCAGCATGCGTACCAACCCCATTGGTTGGTAGAAAAAGTGACTGACATTATCTTTTGAGATCTGCTTTTTCATGCTTTATCCAGTACCTTTATCTGATCCGCCCATGCTTTTTACTGTTCCCTGTCAGCTTTATCTTGCCCCCTGCAGCTGCCATATCTTTTGATATCTTTTGTTATCTTTTGTTTTGTCTTGTTCTGTTTGTCTTGGAACCTTTTCCCCTTTTCCAGGGATTGTGTCTCCTAGGGTTTTCTCTATAAATAATAACAATATTTTTCTAACACTACACACACAAAACACTTAATCTCTCCTGTTCTCTTGCTCCTTGCTCTCTCTGCCGCCTCCTCTCTGCCTCCGTCTTCCTCCCTGTTCTGTCCTGCTTTTCCGGTAATATATATATATATATATATAATAATTTACTTATTAATTGTGCTAACTTATAATCAAGACTTAAAACAAATCATTAAAACAATAATCTTTAATTATAGGTTAACTTGCGTTTGTTTAAAGTTGGTTCTTGCTTTATCTTACACCGCATCGTTTATCAAGTGAGTAATCTCGTACCTAATCCCTTTTTGCTTTTAATGTTTTGGGATGTTCATGTGTTCATACAAACTTAGAGTCTTAAACTTGTTTATGAGCTTTAGTCGCGCAGTATCCCATGTGTTGAGGACGTTTACTTGGCTGTTTATTTGTATGTGTGTATCATTAACCGCTTTGTTCGGCCTATTCCGAAGTTTTCATGGATCCATTAGATGAACACGGGAGACCTATCGTTTACGGTTTTCTTGTTTTACACTTGCACAGATGTTTTCTCGTTTTTGTGCTCAATTGGGAGCACGGATTGAACTATGAACTATGAGCTATGATCTATCTAGGCTTGATCACAATCTGATTACACCCTTGTTAAACACCAGACATACACGTGTTGCGCGCAGATTTATTGTTATCTATGTATTGTATTAAACTTGATTTCTCACCAACACGCAAGTGTTTGACGTTTATTTTAACGCATGTTCAGGTTTGCAGTAGCTGTTTTGGAGCTTGTGGACACATAGGACGTTTTTACTTTTGGACCTAGATTAAAATGTATCAAGACAAGTTATTGCTGTTCGAATATTTTGATTTATAATATATTGATTTATGTTGGTTTATTTATATCTTATGTATACGTTGCGCATGCGTGAATGAATATATTTATTAAATATTGACACCCAATAGTGTCACGAGTAATGAAACAATATGTGGCGCCCCGATGTATAATCCGCCTTTGGTCGGGGTGTTACAGATTGGTATCAGAGCTCGTTGACTTTAGGATAGGTGGTTAGATGTAACGACCTAGAATACCTAAGAGTCCCTTCTCGCGCATGAGAGAAATCTCATGTTTGCGCGCTTATTGTTAATTACTCGTTATTTATGAATATGCTCGCGCTTGCGCAGTATATGATTTTATGATTTATTTCGCGATATTTCGACTTTTGCTGAATTTCGATTTTTATTGATTTTTCTTGCATATTCGTTTGTTGGGTTTGAAAATCCGAAAAGTCATGGTGATACATGAATAGTTGATTTTCAATTTCCATTTACGATTATGTTCTGAGGTTGGAGACTTGAAAAGTCATGGTGATACATGAATTGTCAACCTCCCATACTCATTTTCTTGTATATTTTATATTGAAGATTGAAAAGTCATGGTGATACATGAATCGTCAATCTCCAATACTTGGTTGCTCGTATATTTTAAATTGGGAATTCGGAAAGTCATGGTGATACATGAATTGTCGATTCTTGATTCGAATTTGTTACCTTTATTAAGTCTGCATTTAGGGTCATTTATTTTACTTTAACTTTGGACAGTAACTGACTCCGTGAAACCAAGCTTTTCGAGGTTATACTTTGTGCTAAAACCAAGATATTAACTAAAATTAAAATTTTTATAGAATGCCTCCGCTATCTCGCCGATTTCAGAGAAGAGAAGCCTCGCGCATGCGTAGACAGCAACGTTCCCAGGAAATGGCCGCCGCGATAGCCCAAGCCTTGAGCCAAAACAATACCTCCAGTTATAACATTAAGTCCTTTAACGCGGGTAACCCTCCAAAGTTCACAGGTCTTGAAGGAGCCACCGTGATGCTCCAATGGCTCGAAAAGATTGAAAACACTTTCCTCCACACCCAATGCCCTCATGACAGACGAACCCTATATGCCTCCAGTGTCCTGGAATCCAGAGCGCTTACATGGTGGAATGGAGTAGCCCATGCGCGTGGCGCAGAAGCTGCTTCCAGCATACTCTGGGAGGAATTTAAGGATCTCTTGACGCGAGAATTCTGCCCCCCCAACGAAGTAAAGCGCCTGGAGGAAGAATTTTGGAACCTGAAGCAATACAGTGGAGAAGCGCGCGAGTACGCGACGCGCTTCCACGAGCTAAGCTTACTGGTCCCTCACCTTGTTACCCCTTCACGCCGAGCAATCGAGAAATTCCTTGGGGGTCTCCCCATGGAAATTCAAGATTCTGTATGGGCCAGAAACCCAGTAACCCTCTCTGACGCCATCGAGTTGGCCGCTGTACTCAGCGACAACCATGTCAGAGCAGGAACTCTGTTCCTGCGGGGATCTGAAAAGACCAAACCCACCAAGACTCTCCCTGAACCAACAGAAACCAAACCTGAACCCTCAAACCGTAACAACCTCAAGCGCAGGCGCAAGGCCTATGCGCTTACCAACCCGCCCATTGTCCAGCAACCCACCTACCAACCTCCAGTTTACACGCCTAACCCTCTGTCAGCCTACCCAACTCCCCCTATAGTCCACAACTATGCCTTAACCAATCCCGCACTCCCTGCCCCGCCACCTAAGAAACCTTACACAGGAAATCAACCCTTTTGCCCAACCTGTAGACTTCACCACCCAACCCAAACCCCGTGTCGACAATGTAACCGATGTGGCCGCGTTGGTCACTCTGCCGAATACTGTAGAGTCCCTCTCGCCAACCCAATTGCGCCAACACCACCAGTCTACCCGCAGAACCCACAACCAACCTACCAAAACCCACGACCCAGGTCGTGCTATAACTGCGGTGATCCCAGTCATTTCCGGAACGCGTGCCCAAGGCTACAAGTGCAAATCACACAAGCGAATCCGGTGAACCAGATTTCAAACCAAGTAACGCGTGGACGAGCTTTTAACATAACCGCGCACCAAGCGCAAGCGAATAATGACGTAGTTAATGGTACATTTTTACTTAACGGATTTTATGCTTCTGTACTTTTTGATACTGGCGCCGATCGAAGTTTTATCTCTCGCGCCTTCGAGCAGAAGCTTGCGCGACCGCGCAACGATTTAAAAGAAGATTTTTCAGTTGAATTGGCTAACGGTGAAACTATTTTAATAAACTCTGTGATTAAAGATTGCACGCTTAACCTTAACGAAAACGATTTTCTGATCGACCTCATCCCTATGCCTCTTGGAAGCTTTGATGTTATCATTGGTATGGACTGGCTTTCGCATAATCGCGCCGAAGTTATTTGCGCCAAGAAATTGATTCGCATACCTCGAGAGAATGGTGATCTTCACATCTACGGCGAAAAACCCTCCAGTGGTCTTAAGCTTATGTCTTGCGCCGAAGCCCAAAGACTCATGCGGAAGAAGTGTATTGCATTTCTAGCCCATGTGGTTAAACCTGCTGAAGAAAAGAAGCTTCGCGATATCCCTGTTGTGCGTGATTTCCCTGAAGTTTTTCCTGATGATCTTCCTGGTATCCCTCCCGCTCGTGAAGTTGAGTTCCGTATTGATCTTGTCCCTGGTGCTTCACCCGTAGCTAAGTCTCCTTACCGTCTTGCACCCGCTGAGATGCAAGAATTGGCCAGCCAACTTCAAGAGTTGACTGCTAAAGGATTCATTCGCCCTAGCTCTTCGCCCTGGGGTGCTCCGGTGTTGTTCGTTAAAAAGAAAGATGGATCGTTTCGCATGTGTATTGATTACCGCGAGTTGAACAAACTCACCATTAAGAACCGGTATCCCTTACCGCGTATTGACGACCTCTTTGATCAACTCCAAGGTGCCTCTTGTTTCTCGAAGATTGATCTCCACTCTGGCTATCACCAGTTGCGCATCCGCGATGAAGATGTTCCGAAGACTGCTTTTCGAACTCGTTATGGCCATTTTGAATTCTTGGTCATGTCCTTCGGTTTAACCAACGCACCCGCCGTTTTCATGGATCTAATGAATCGGGTGTGTAGGCCTTTCTTGGATAAATTCGTGATTGTGTTTATCGATGATGTTCTGGTGTATTCTAAGACCAAGGCCGAGCATGAGCAACATCTTCGGTTGGTGTTGCAAAAGCTTCGAACCGAGCAGCTCTATGCTAAGCTTTCCAAATGTGAATTCTGGTCTGATGAAGTACAGTTTCTTGGTCATGTTGTTAACAAGATGGGTATTCATGTCGACCCATCCAAGATTGAAGCAATCAAGAACTGGATTACGCCATCCTCTCCTTCTGAGATCCGTTCCTTTCTGGGCTTAGCTGGTTATTACCGGCGTTTCATTTCGAACTTCTCAAAGATCGCTTTGCCTTTAACAGCTCTAACGCACAAAGGTAAACCGTATATTTGGGGCTCGAAGCAAGAAGAAGCCTTTCTATCGCTCAAGCGATTGTTGTGTGAAGCTCCTGTTCTTGCGCTACCTGAGGGTAATGATGATTTTGTCGTGTACTGCGATGCCTCCAACCAAGGTCTCGGTTGTGTTCTTATGCAACGAGGCAAGGTTATCGCTTACGCATCAAGGCAACTCAAGATTCATGAAAAGAATTATACAACTCACGACCTCGAACTTGGTGCAGTTGTTTTTGCCTTGAAGATCTGGAGACACTACCTTTATGGTACTAAGTGTATCCTTTACACTGACCATAAAAGCCTTCAGCATATCTTTGATCAAAAGGAACTTAACATGAGGCAACGCCGATGGAACGAACTCATCAGCGATTACGATTGTGAGATCCGGTATCATCCTGGTAAGGCTAATGTGGTAGCCGATGCGCTCAGCCGAAAACCCTGCCAGCTTAACTGTATCTTGCCGCGCACCCAGCTTCACTTCGCGCCGATTCAAAGCAACCTTGAATCGCGTATTCGTGACGCGCAGCGCGCATCCATCAGTAATGGTAACCTTCGCGCCGAGTTAGCGTGTGGCGCGGAAGCGCACTTTGTCCCTAATCTGAGTGGAATTCTCTGCTACCTCAATCGCATCTGGATTCCCTTTGATGAGAATCTTCGCGCCGATATCCTGAGTGAAGCGCATAAATCTCGGTATTCTATTCATCCTGGCGCTGATAAGATGTACAAGGATTTGCGCATTACTTATTGGTGGCCCGGTATGAAGAAGGATATTGCTGTGTTCGTAGCTAGATGCCTGACTTGTTCTAAAGTAAAAGCTGAACACCAACGCCCATCTGGTTTGCTCGAACAACCTGAAATTCCTACGTGGAAATGGGAATGTGTAGCGATGGACTTTATTACCAAGTTACCTTTGACAGCAAGCAAACATGATAGCATTTGGGTAATAGTGGATCGTTTGACTAAGTCTGCTCACTTTCTGCCCATTCGTGAAAACTACCGTGTTGAGCAGCTCGCGCAGCTTTATGTCAAGGAAATCGTCTGCCGCCATGGTACTCCTTTGAGCATCATATCCGATCGCGATGGCCGTTTTATATCTCGCTTTTGGAAATCTCTCCAATCTGCGCTAGGAACTCGTTTGGACATGAGTACGGCATATCATCCTCAGACTGACGGTCAGTCTGAGCGAACTATTCAAACTCTTGAGGATATGCTCCGATCTTGTGTTCTTGATTTTGGAGGTAATTGGGATTCACACCTGCCTTTGATCGAGTTCTCTTATAATAACAGCTATCATTCCAGTATTGGTATGGCCCCATTTGAAGCACTTTATGGTCGTAAGTGCCGCTCCCCGATCTGTTGGAGCGAAGTGGGTGAAACTCAAATCACAGGACCCGAACTTGTTCAAGAGACAACAGATAAAATCGCCAAGATCCGTGATCATCTGCTGACTGCCAGAAGCCGACAGAAGAGTTACGCAGATCGTAGGCGGAAGCCTCTCGAATTTCAAGTTGGTGATCTTGTTCTCCTCAAAGTGTCGCCTTGGAAAGGTGTTGTCCGCTTTGGGAAGAAGGGTAAGCTTGCTCCTCGTTATGTTGGTCCATTCAAGATTCTCGCGCGTGTGGGAAAAGTTGCCTACAGACTTGACCTGCCACCCGCGCTCAGTAATGTGCATCCAACGTTCCATGTATCCAATCTCAAGAAGTGTTTAGCTGACGAGAACCTTCACATTCCACTTGATGAAGTTCAAGTTGATGAAACTATGCATTTCGTTGAGAAGCCTGTTGAGATTATGGATCGCGAGGTTAAGCAAACCAAGCGCAGTCGTATCCCTATCGTGAAAGTTCGCTGGGAGTCCAAGCGCGGAGCCGAGTTTACATGGGAAAGGGAAGATCAAATGAAGATCAAGTACCCGCACCTGTTCTCTGCGCAACCTACTTCGAAATAAATTTCGGGACGAAATTTCTTAAAGTAGGGGAGACTGTGACATCTGCCCCGATCCGACCCGACCCAGGTACCCGTTTCTCTGACCCGATCTCTTTCTTTTATGATTTAATATTTATTTATACTTATATTATACTTTTAATAATAATAATATATATTTTCCTTCCCGCCTCTCTCTCTCTTTCTCTCCGCCGTCCCGTCCCTCTCCTTCTCTCTTTCCGCCTTGTTTCCCTCTTTTTTTAACTCTTTGCTTGTCCTTTGTTCCTTCCCGCCTAAGGTTGTCTGCGCAGCTCCACGCGCCAGACTCCTTACATGGAAGCCTGCGTGAAGACATCTTGTTCCTGCGATGCGTGAAGAGAACTCTTCTCGCAGCGCGCTATGAATGTTCTTCCCGCGATGCGCTTAGAATTCTAGGCTCTTCTCGCAGCGCGCTATGAATGTTCTTCCCGCGATGCGCTTAGAATTCTAGGCTCTTCGCGCAGCGCGCTAAGGATTTGTGATCCTTCCCGCAGCGCGCTAAGGATTTGTGATCCTTCCCGCAGCGCGCTAAGGATTTGTGATCCTTCCCGCAGCGCGCTAAGGATTTGTGATTCTTCCCGCAGCACGCTAAGGTTTGTTGTGCCAGCCTTCGCGCTCGCGCACTCAGCCTTCTCGCGCTTGACCCTTTAGTCTAGTCTTCTGTTTTATCCAGCCTGTATGCTTTTGTGTTGTCTTATCTTCTGAGCTGTTGACCTAACCTATCTAATGTCTGAATAGTTACTTTCGGCGCAGCATGCGTACCAACCCCATTGGTTGGTAGAAAAAGTGACTGACATTATCTTTTGAGATCTGCTTTTTCATGCTTTATCCAGTACCTTTATCTGATCCGCCCATGCTTTTTACTGTTCCCTGTCAGCTTTATCTTGCCCCCTGCAGCTGCCATATCTTTTGATATCTTTTGTTATCTTTTGTTTTGTCTTGTTCTGTTTGTCTTGGAACCTTTTCCCCTTTTCCAGGGATTGTGTCTCCTAGGGTTTTCTCTATAAATAATAACAATATTTTTCTAACACTACACACACAAAACACTTAATCTCTCCTGTTCTCTTGCTCCTTGCTCTCTCTGCCGCCTCCTCTCTGCCTCCGTCTTCCTCCCTGTTCTGTCCTGCTTTTCCGGTAATATATATATATATATAATAATTTACTTATTAATTGTGCTAACTTATAATCAAGACTTAAAACAAATCATTAAAACAATAATCTTTAATTATAGGTTAACTTGTGCTTGTTTAAAGTTGGTTCTTGCTTTATCTTACACCGCATCGTTTATCAAGTGAGTAATCTCGTACCTAATCCCTTTTTGCTTTTAATGTTTTGGGATGTTCATGTGTTCATACAAACTTAGAGTCTTAAACTTGTTTATGAGCTTTAGTCGCGCAGTATCCCATGTGTTGAGGACGTTTACTTGGCTGTTTATTTGTATGTGTGTATCATTAACCGCTTTGTTCGGCCTATTTCGAAGTTTTCATGGATCCATTAGATGAACACGGGAGACCTATCGTTTACGGTTTTCTTGTTTTACACTTGCACAGATGTTTTCTCGTTTTTGTGCTCAATTGGGAGCACGGATTGAACTATGAACTATGAGCTATGATCTATCTAGGCTTGATCACAATCTGATTACACCCTTGTTAAACACCAGACATACACGTGTTGCGCGCAGATTTATTGTTATCTATGTATTGTATTAAACTTGATTTCTCACCAACACGCAAGTGTTTGACGTTTATTTTAACGCATGTTCAGGTTTGCAGTAGCTGTTTTGGAGCTTGTGGACACATAGGACGTTTTTACTTTTGGACCTAGATTAAAATGTATCAAGACAAGTTATTGCTGTTCGAATATTTTGATTTATAATATATTGATTTATGTTGGTTTATTTATATCTTATGTATACGTTGCGCATGCGTGAATGAATATATTTATTAAATATTGACACCCAATAGTGTCACGAGTAATGAAACAATATGTGGCGCCCCGATGTATAATCCGCCTTTGGTCGGGGTGTTACAGTATCCCTCCCGCTCGTGAAGTCGAGTTCCGTATTGATCTTGTCCCTGGTGCTTCCCCCGTAGCTAAATCTCCTTACCGTCTTGCGCCCGCTGAGATGCAAGAATTGGCAAGCCAACTTCAAGAGTTGACTGCTAAAGGATTCATCCGCCCTAGCTCTTCGCCCTGGGGTGCTCCGGTGTTGTTCGTTAAAAAGAAAGATGGTACGTTTCGCATGTGTATTGATTACCGCGAGTTGAACAAACTCACCATTAAGAACCGGTATCCCTTACCACGCATTGACGACCTCTTTGATCAACTCCAAGGTGCCTCTTGTTTTTCCAAGATTGATCTCCGCTCTGGCTATCACCAGTTGCGCATCCGCGATGAAGATGTTCCGAAGACTGCTTTTCGAACTCGTTATGGACATTTTGAATTCTTGGTCATGTCCTTCGGTTTAACCAACGCACCCGCCGTTTTCATGGATCTAATGAATCGGGTGTGTAGGCCTTTCTTGGATAAATTCGTGATTGTGTTTATCGATGATGTTCTGGTGTATTCTAAGACCAAGGCCGAGCACGAGCAACATCTTCGGTTGGTGTTGCAAAAGCTTAGAGCTGAGCAACTCTATGCTAAGCTTTCCAAGTGTGAATTTTGGTCGGATGAAGTACAGTTTCTTGGCCATGTTGTGAACAAGATGGGTATTCATGTCGACCCATCCAAAATTGAAGCAATCAAGAACTGGATTACGCCATCCTCTCCTTCTGAGATCCGTTCCTTTCTGGGCTTAGCTGGTTACTACCGGCGATTTATTTCGAACTTCTCAAAGATCGCTTTGCCTTTAACAGCTCTAACGCACAAAGGTAAACCGTATATTTGGGGCTCGAAGCAAGAAGAAGCCTTCCTATCGCTCAAGCGATTGTTGTGTGAAGCTCCTGTTCTTGCGCTACCTGAGGGTAATGAAGATTTTGTCGTGTATTGCGATGCATCCAACCAAGGTCTCGGTTGTGTTCTTATGCAACGAGGCAAGGTTATCGCTTACGCATCAAGGCAACTCAAGGTTCATGAAAAGAATTATACAACTCACGACCTCGAACTTGGTGCAGTTGTTTTTGCCTTGAAGATCTGGAGACACTACCTTTATGGTACTAAGTGTATCCTTTACACTGACCATAAAAGCCTTCAGCATATCTTTGATCAAAAGGAACTTAACATGAGGCAACGCCGATGGAACGAACTCATCAGCGATTACGATTGTGAGATCCGGTATCATCCTGGTAAGGCTAATGTGGTAGCCGATGCGCTCAGCCGAAAACCCTGCCAGCTTAACTGTATTTTGCCGCGCACGCATCTTCACTTTGCGCCGATTCAAAGCAACCTTGAATCGCGTATTCGTGACGCGCAGCGCGCATCCATCAGTAATGGTAACCTTCGCGCCTAGTTAGCGTGTGGCGCGGAAGCGCACTTTGTCCCTAATCTGAGTGGAATTCTCTGCTATCTTAATCGCATCTGGATTCCCTTTGATGAGAATCTTCGCGCTGATATCCTGAGTGAAGCGCATAAATCTCGGTATTCTATTCATCCCGGCGCTGATAAGATGTACAAGGATTTGCGCATTACTTATTGGTGGCCCGGTATGAAGAAGGATATTGCTGTGTTCGTAGCTAGATGCCTGACTTGTTCTAAAGTAAAAGCTGAACACCAACGCCCATCTGGTTTGCTCGAACAACCAGAAATTCCTACGTGGAAATGGGAATGTGTAGCGATGGACTTTATTACCAAGTTACCTTTGACAGCAAGCAAACATGATAGCATTTGGGTAATAGTGGATCGATTGACTAAGTCTGCTCACTTCCTGCCCATTCGTGAAAACTACCGTGTTGAGCATCTCGCGCAGCTTTATGTCAAGGAAATTGTCTGCCGCCATGGTACTCCTTTGAGCATCATATCCGATCGCGATGGCCGTTTTATATCTCGCTTTTGGAAATCTCTCCAATCTGCGCTAGGAACTCGCTTGGACATGAGTACGGCATATCATCCTCAGACTGACGGTCAGTCTGAGCGAACTATTCAAACTCTTGAGGATATGCTCCGATCTTGTGTTCTTGATTTTGGAGGTAATTGGGATTCGCACCTGCCTTTGATCGAGTTCTCTTATAATAACAGCTATCATTCCAGTATCGGTATGGCCCCATTTGAAGCACTTTACGGTCGTAAGTGCCGCTCCCCGATCTGTTGGAGCGAAGTGGGTGAAACTCAAATCACAGGACCCGAACTTGTTCAAGAGACAACCGATAAAATCGCCAAGATCCGTGATCATCTGCTGACTGCCAGAAGCCGACAGAAGAGTTACGCAGATCGTAGGCGGAAGCCTCTCGAATTTCAAGTTGGTGATCTTGTTCTCCTCAAAGTGTCGCCTTGGAAAGGTGTTGTCCGCTTTGGGAAGAAAGGTAAGCTTGCTCCTCGATATGTTGGACCATTTAAGATTCTCGCGCGTGTAGGAAAAGTTGCCTACAGACTTGACCTGCCGCCCGCGCTCAGTAATGTGCATCCAACGTTCCATGTATCCAATCTCAAGAAGTGTTTAGCTGACGAGAACCTTCACATTCCACTTGATGAAGTTCAAGTTGATGAAACTATGCATTTCGTTGTGAAGCCTGTTGAGATTATGGATCGCGAGGTAAAGCAAACCAAGCGCAGTCGTATCCCTATCGTGAAAGTTCGCTGGGAGTCCAAGCGCGGAGCCGAGTTTACATGGGAAAGGGAAGATCAAATGAAGATCAAGTACCCGCACCTGTTCTCTGCGCAACCTACTTCGAGATAAATTTCGGGACGAAATTTCTTAAAGTAGGGGAGACTGTGACATCTGCCCTGATCCGACCCGACCCAGGTACCCGTTTCTCTGACCCGATCTCCTTTTATGATTTAATATTTATTTATACTTATATTTTACTTTTAATAATAATAATGTATTTTCCTTCCCGCCTCTTTCTCTCTCTTTCTTTCCGCCGTCCCGTCCCTCTCCTTCTCTCTTTCCGCCTTCTTTTCCCTCTTGTCGCCGTCCCGCCCTTACGCCTTGTTTCCCTCTTTTTCTTCTAACTCTTTGCTTGTCCTTTGTTCCTTCCCGCCTAAGGTTGTCTGCGCAGCTCCACTCCAAGGAATCCTGCGTGAAGACCACCTGTTTCAGCGATTCGCGAGACGAACTCTTCTCGCAGCGCGCTTAGGATTTGTAATTCTTCTCGCAGCGCGCTAAGAACGGTAGTTCTTCCCGCGACGCGCTAAGGATTTGTAGTTCTTCTCGCAGCGCGCTAAGAATCGTAGTTCATCCCTCGACGCGCGAAGAACTATAGTTCTCCCCGCGGCGCGCTAGGAATTTTAGTTCCTCCCGCGGCGCGCTAAGAAATGTGATTCTTCCCGCGACGCGTTAAGGTTGGTTCTGTCTGCCTTCGCGCTCGCGCACTTTTGCCTTCGCGCTCCAGCCTTCTCGCGCTAAACCCTTTGAGTTTTCTTCTGTTTAATCTAGCCGTTTGCTTTTGTGATGTCTTATCTTTTGAGCTGTTGACCTAATCTGCTTTATGTCTGAAAAGTTGCTTTCGGCGCAGCATGCGCACCAACCCCATTGGTTGGCAGATAAAGTGACTGACATAATCTTTTGAGATCTGCTTTTGCCATGCTTGACCAGTACCTTTTTCTGAACCGCCCATGCCTTTTTACTGTTCCCTGTCAGCCTTTTTCTCTTTTTCCTTGCTGCCATATCTTTTGATATCTTTTGCTTTTGGAATCTTTTGCTTTTTGAGATCTTTTCCCCTTTTTCTAGGGATTGTGTTCCCTAGGGTTTCTCTATAAATAATAGTATTATTTTTCCTAACACTACGCACACAAAACACTTAATCTCTCCTGTTCACCTTGCTCTCTCTCTGCCGCCTCCCTCTCCGCCTCCGTCTTCCTCCCTGTTCTGTCCTGCTCTTCCGGTAATATATATATATTATATAATAATTTACTTATTAATTGTGCTAACTTATAATCAAGACTTAAAACAAATCATTAAAACAATAATCTTTAATTATAGGTTAACTGGTGCTTGTTTAAAGTTGGTTCTTGCTTTATCTTACACCGCACCGTTTATCAAGTGAGTAATCTCGTACCTAATCCCTTTTTATTTTTAATGTTTTGGGATGTTCATGTGTTCATACAAACTTAGAGTCTTAAACTTGTTTATGAACTTTAGTCGCGCAGTATCCCATGTGTTGAGGACGTTTACTTGGCTGTTTATTTGTATGTGTGTATCATTAACCGCTTTGTTCGGCCTATTCCGAAGTTTTCATGGATCCATTAGATGAACACGGGAGACCTATCGTTTACGGTTTTCTTGTTTTACACTTGCACAGATGTTTTCTCGTTTTTGTGCTCAATTGGGAGCACGGATTGAACTATGAACTATGAGCTATGATCTATCTAGGCTTGATCACAATCTGATTGCACCCTTGTTAAACACCAGACATACACGTGTTGCGCGCAGATTTATTGTTATCTATGTATTGTATTAAACTTGATTTCTCACCAACACGCAAGTGTTTGACGTTTATTTTAACACATGTTTAGGTTTGCAGTAGCTGTTTTGGAGCTTGTGGACACATAGGACGTTTTTTACTTTTGGACCTAGATTAAAATGTATCAAGACAAATTATTGCTGTTCGAATATTTTGATTTATAATATATTGATTTATGTTGGATTATTTATATCTTATGTATACGTTGCGCATGCGTGAATGAATATATTTATTAAATATTGACACCCAATAGTGTCACGAGTAATGAAACAATATGTGGCGCCCCGATGTATAATCCGCCTTTGGTCGGGGTGTTACAAAACCCTCAAAAGGGCCATTTGAAAACTTAGTGGACTATCATTTGAAATCTTAACCTTTCAAACAGTTGTTTGAAAGTTGTGGGTGATTAGATTGCCGCTAGCATGTGTATAGTGTGCCCTTATTAAGAAATTTACTATATAGATGGTGAAAATTACATCATTTATAATTTTAAGATGACCTCTTGATTTATATGAACTTCGTTGTTAAAATATACTTTTTTTTCTTCACAACTTATTAAAATTAACATGTAAAAAGACTTTAAGGTGTAAAAAGTTGTTAACAAACTTTTAAAGAAAAAAAAGTAAAAAACAGAATTGGTTATTACAATACTTATTTGCACCCCATTAAATAAAAAGACCTAAGAAAAAAAATAAATATATGCAGTGGATGGAGCATCTACGGAGGCATTTTGCGTCATGTGAAGCTGTGTCAGCATAAAGGTTTTTTACAGCAAAATGATGTAGTGGACTGAGCCCCTTCGGTTATTACCCAATTAATGTTTTTACATTTTTTTTATTTTTAATAAAAAAAGAATTATTTTTATTATTAAAAAAACCTGATTTGTTAAATGAATAACAAGGGAGACACTTTGTAAGAAATACTCCAAACCCAAAGCCTAAGACGCCCCGAAAACGACGCACCCAAACATTTTAGGGCGTTTTTATAGGCTGAAAACGCCCCACTACACATGGTTGGTTTGAAAGAGTAAAGACCGTAGTCATCAAGTAGAGAAATGAGACCCCAAAAGTCAACAAGGCTGACGTACCCCACCACCACATTAAATCTCGACCGTTCATTTTTATCTCTTCAAATTAACCCCACTCTCTTAACCATAGTTAACTCTTAACTCGTCACATGAGTTAACTAACCCCACCACCACCTTATATATATAACCCCCATCCACCATACTAAATTCTCATAATATTAAACATTCTATGCAACAATTTTGTTAACAAAAATTTGCTATAAGTTATTAAGTTTCTCATAGAACAAATTTCATTTGAAAATTTGTTCACTGAGTGATCATAAAATGACGGAAACGAAGCGTTTCAGCGTTGGTTACGCGTTGTTACAGAAGAAACGACGCAGTTTTATTCAGTTTTCACTAGTTAATCTAGCGAAAGAGCGTGGTATCGATCTTATCAAGATCGATACCGACAAACCACTAGTCGAACAAGGACCGTTCGACTGCGTGATCCACAAGATCAACAATGAAAGCTGGAGGACACAGCTGAATGAGTACTCTAACCGCAACCCTGCCTCCATTTTAATCGACTCGCCAGACGCCATCCAGCGGCTGCATAACCGTGTTACCATGCTGCAAGTAGTTGGGGAGATTGAAGTAGTTGACTCGGATGAGATGGCCACTTTTGGGACACCTAAACAGGTTGTTATTAATGATTTTATAGATATGGAAGATATTAAAGATATGACATGTTTTGGATTGAAGTAT
The DNA here is from genome assembly GCF_021521415.1 of Bidens hawaiensis. NCBI lineage: Eukaryota > Viridiplantae > Streptophyta > Magnoliopsida > Asterales > Asteraceae > Bidens > Bidens hawaiensis. The sequence continues at coordinate 621,965 of NW_027491500.1, forward strand.
CCGGTGATAGCGAAGCCGTTGGTGGCGGATGGGAGTGTGAAATCGCATAAAATGTCGTTGATATTCGATAAAGAGGGGTTCGAGAAGCTGAAGCCACCAAGTGTGTTGCAAGAGTTTGTTAATCATGGTGGGGTGAAATTTAAAGTGTATGTGGTTGGGGAGTATGTGAAATGCATGAAGCGGAAGTCGTTGGCGGATATAAGCGAAGAGAAGTTGGGAAGTATGCGTGGTTCGCTATCGTTTTGCCAAGTTTCGAATATTATTAATGTGAAGAATGAGGAGATGTATTACAAGAGTTTGGAAGATGCTGAGATGCCACCAATGGGACTGATTCATGGGATTGCACACGGGCTGCATAAGGCGATGAAGCTGAATTTTTTCAATTTTGATGTGATTAGGGATACCCGAGTTGGGAACCGGTACCTTGTTGTGGATATTAACTATTTCCCGGGGTATGCTAAGATGCCTGGTTATGAATCTGTGTTGACTGACTTTTTTTGGAAGGTTTTGACCAAGAACAAACCGACGAAAATGGTGGATAATGCTGTGGATGAAGTGGAGGAACAAGAGGCCTTGGAGGTCTAGTAATGCCTGCAGGAAGCGAATCGGGGTCGGTTTTGATCTGGAGTTTGTTAGTAAAAGTGTTATGTTTAGGGTTGTTGTCTTTTGTTTTCGGTTTTCGGTTTTCGTTTTGGTTAATGTGTTGATTATGTAGATGTTGTGTTTTTCTTTTGGTATAGGTACTTCAGATAGGGTCTGGAAGTTTAAATAGAGTTTAGGTTGCTTTTAAAGGCATATTGTAATAATTGTTTACGAACTTTTATAAAATGTGCCTTGTGCCCGCTTTAGTGGATGAATCTTGCGTTTTTGTGACGTTTATTATGACGAAGTTGTGTTGTCGGGTTGTTTAGTGAAATGTAATGACTCGAGTTCGTGACTGCATCATTAATGATTAAACTACTTGGTCTGTTCTTTCTATGTCAATAGCTTTTAATATGTCACGGGCTTACGGTTATACCAAATTGTAACTTTTTTGCTTTGATACGCCGCTATATAGTGTGTTAGATGCGAGAATCCACGTGTTTATGACATGACAGGCGTGCCGGTGATTGAATATCAGAATGAAGAATCTTAGTTTGCATAAAGTATCTACAAGTAGACATTACTATATACCTTTAGCAACTTGTTCTCATCACAACATTAGCTTGTTTCTGTAGATGGTTCCTTCTGTCATGCTTTCTGCTGATAAAACTAGATGCTGGGATTTAGCGCGTTAAACTAGATGTTTTCGGCTAGTACTGTATGGACCCTTTTTTGATATTAACCTCAACTTGTTTCTATGCGGGCTGACGTGTACAGTAGACGAAATCGTAATTGGAATAAACAGGTAATAATTAGATTTCGTCACGTTTGAGCGTTAAATGCGATATCTTTACGTTTATTTTGTCTGCATCGACTGAAGTGACGTTTTCCTTGCTGATCCTAACTGTGTGCGGTGTATCTTAGATTTCAACACGTTTGGATTGTTAAATGCAATGTCTTTACGTTTATGTTTGCTGCACCGACTGATGTGACGTTTTCCTTGCTGATCCAAACTTTCTGTCATGTACATTAGATCTCGTCACGCCTGCCCCCCATTTATGCGTTCCGGCCTCCATTTATACACTTGCCCTCCATTTATGCGTTTTGGCATCCATTTATGCGTTTTGACATCCATTTGTGTGTTTTGGCCTCTATTATGCGTTTTGGCCTCCATTTATGCGCTTTGACATCCATTTATGCGTTTTGACATCCATTTAACTCTTTGTCGTCCATTTATGCGTTTTGACATCCATTTAGTCGGTGTATGTTAGATTTCAACACGTTTGGAGCATTAAATGCGATGTCTTTACGATTATTTTGTCTGCACCAACTGGTGTGACGTTTTCCTTGCTGATCCTAACTTTCTATGTTAGATTTCATCACGTTTGGAGAGTTAAATGCGACGTCTTTACGTTTTATGTTGTCTGCACCGACTGATGTGACGTTTTCCTTGCTGATCCTAACTTTCTGCCATGTATACTAGATTTCGTCACGTTTGAGGGTTAAATGCGATATCTTTACGTTTATGGAAAATTTGGTATTTGTTCACCTTATTAAATTAGGAAAATCGACTTACTATTACATACTTAATAATGCATCTGATTTAAGTAAACTTGGGGGGGGGGGGGGGGGGGGGGAGGGGTGATCTGCAAAATAACCGTTACAAAATTTAATCGCTTCTAATTATGTTTATGTCCCTGGCATATGATGTCTTGTTTTCCTGCATTCATAAGTCAACTTCTTGTCAATACTAAATTATGTTTGTGTTCCTTTGATAATTATATGACAGTCAAATGTTAGAACATTTGAAAGTTTTAACTATCTGTGAGATTTGAGACATCATATAAAGATGTCAGGATGGCGGGTCAGAGACGGTCAACGGGGGTCGTTTAAGTATGGGCCGAAACAAATTGTGTTGGCTAACAAACATTTTGGTGTCTAGTTTTTCTATTCACTTGTTATGTAGACTGTTATTGTGTTTATTATGATTGCATAACATTACATTTGCTGAAACAATTATCGGGATTTTCGATAAATTCAAACGCAACTCCTTATGTCTTATTTTTATATGATTAAATTCTTAAAAACTCTTAAAATTAATGATAAAGTTGTTAGCATAAAGAATTTAGTCATGTTGAAACAGTTTAATGAACTTCATTGACAATTGCAGGATAATAGTTGAAACATTTGGCCTGGCCTGTTTGACATGTTCGGCCTGGCCAATCTAGAAGCTAATGAACTATGCATATTTTGTGATTTAATCCATTAGACATGTTTGGCCCGGCCCGGCTCGGCTCATTTAACATAAATCATCATCTAAAGTGGCCCATTAAACATATCAAAATCTAACTGTATCATGGATTTGATAGCAATATCTATATCACAAATGAATAGACTAAATACTACATAAAAAAGGTAAAATAACCCGAAAACATTAAGGAAATGAGAGTTCTGATGATATCAAACAGATTGGCCATAAACTTCATGTTCTGTACAAGCAAATTGAAAGTAGAAAACAGTTTCATCTTAAGCAATTAGATTAAATGATCATTCCATTTTATTACTTGTTAACCTATGTAATCAACATCATTACCAAGTATCAACCATTATATCGTTTGGACTGCACGAACCGACACCATAGATTCAGATTCCTCTTCAATGTCTTCATCTTCTTCCGCTTCCCACAAAAACTGCGCGTATGATCCCATCACCGTACTGCAATTTTCAGATTGCAATTAGTCAATTACATTATTGTTTTCAATTGGCATGTAATATCCAGACACCGTCTGACATCTATACGACTCGTTCAGGCCTATATGAGTCGTATAGATGACAAAGCATGTCAAAAGATGTTGACTAGTAAAATATACAACTTGTATAGTCCCATACGAGTCATCTAGAGCTACACAAGTGACAAGTTATATAGGCATCTATACGAGTCATATAGTCTATTACAGTAATACCCCTATACAAGTCGTATAATTATTAAATGAAAAAAATTATAACTTTTAATAGGACCTCATAATAAATTCTTATAAAACATACCCTATTTTTTGTTATTTTTATATGATAACTGGGCTACATCGTGAAGAGTATAACACACAATACTAGGTGTTTATATGATTCGTATAGGCCTGTACGAGGCTTGTGCCTAAATATAACGTCCCTTTCAAATTTTAGATTTATTAAATGAGAACGATTAAACAAGATAAATATCGTACCAATCATTAGGACAGATGCTAATCGCTTGATCGAAGTAATATCGCGCTCTCTCTCCATCTCGATGCACGTCCCAAATTAATTTTCCGTACAACGACATAAGCTCTCCGTCTCCAGGACTCGCTAGTATTGCTCGTCCGTAATACTCCTCTGCTTTAACAGGGTCTCCTTCAACCTAAAATTAGGAAAATACTTATGTAGTCAATAACAATAACTTAGTCACCAAATCAACTAAGAGGATCATATATACACATATTATCTGACATCTATGTTTTATACTTTATACGGTTGTCCTGATAAAGGTTAGACGGTAGTTTTAACAAAAAATGGTAAAGTTTGACCATCTATCGTCTAAAAATACAGATCAAACGGCGATTTAGACCAATAATTTTTAAAGTTTGACCCATGGTTAGAAAGATTGTCCAAATATGTGCAAACAATCATTCTAACCAATAATTTTGAAAGTCTGACTTTTTTTTTTTCAAAATGGCAGTCTGAGTGTTTTAAGGATGCTGCCTGATGATGTTAAGTCAGATGGGGTGGTGTAGTTATAGCCTGACCAGGCCTGGCACAAGGGGAGGGCGACGGACCCGGGCCCACTCTCTCGAGAGGCCCATAATTGTTAGAATATAAAATTTATATTTTATATATAATTTTGTTTTAACAAAAAAGCTAGCAAAATGACTCTTTGGTTGAATGGTAAGTGTTCTAAACTATGGAAAGAGAGGTCATGGGTTTTATACCCACAATTAGTTTTCTTTTTTTATAGAAAAAACCTTTCATTTTATATGTATTTTAGTAACATTTTATTATTATTTGTTTGTTTTGGGCTTTTGAAAGACAATCTTATTGATAAAATTGTAAAATTATCTATTACATAACTGAGAACACGATTTTAGTGACCCGTTTTTTTACTCGTCTCAGCCTCTCAGGCCCCAAAATTTAAAGGGGTTCTCGGAAACGGCCTGAGCTAAAGATTGAAGATCAAGATCTAAAAATGGATCAAAATTCATATACCTCATGCAAAAACTTGCCATAGTTTCTCATAACAAGAGGATCATTAGGATTTGACTCCAAAAGTTTCCGATAATGCGCGCCAATTCTGTTCTGATCGTTATTACCGTTACTTTCACCTGAACCTGAACCAAAACCATCGCCATCTCGTCCACTTCCACCACCAACTCCAGAAAACCGTCCCTCGTCCAATACGACTCCACTTACTGGATCAAAACATTTCTCCCCAAACTTCAACGATCCAATACATCTAATATTAACATTTTCACCATCAGCCAATACCTCCTCATGCAACATGCCATGCAAGGCATGCGATCCAGCATTAATTGACGTTAATCTAGAAAATTTCTTTGGCTCGGACGCAGCTCGGCGGAGCCTCCGAAGATTCTTCACCTCCAAATGTGGCAAAGGTGAAAAGGCCGAAAATGAATTGTGTCGAATGGGGGCGGGTAATCTAGGAGACGAACAGACCGATCCTGAACCCGTCCGGAATAGAAGAGATTCCATTATATTATCTCCTTCAACTTTTGTTATAAAATTCTGTTAGAGATATGTTAAGAAGTTTAAGATCATGTCATGCGTTGAGGTTTATGAGGTTTGAATAATATTGTAAGCAGTGTGTTTGTAAATACATAAACAACAAGGTGTTGGTTGACGGCGTTAAGTGCACGTGAGAGCATGTTATGCCGGTGTTAATTTACGGAAGGTAGCGTAGATTTGTAAAAGAAGGGGTGAGGATCACGTAGAAGACGTGAAAATGAGATGACGTGGATAGTGCCACAGTTGAAGATGGTGTATGAAAGACTTTATTGAAGCCGTACGGCATTCTTGAATTTCTAGTCAATTTAATAATTTATAAAATAAATAAATAAATAAATAAAATACTAAATAAGTCTTGAATTACTCATCAAGTTAGTAATACTAAGAGTCTGTTTGGTATGTGGTAATGGAATAAGCGATAGAATGGAATGAACGAAGTAATGGAATGAATAATTACCATTCCATTGACATGTTTGGCTACTATGAGGGAATGAAATGAATTATTAGTCTTTATTTTCTGATAAGCTAGAAAAGATGAAATAAAATAAAAATGGTAGTGAGTGGCGGTGGGATGGTGGAGGTGGGTGGTCTTTATCGGAACAACCCTCGCAAAATAAGAGTAACTTCGCCTTATCTAACACATTGATATTATTAGACTACGAAGTATCATATATGCCTGGACCTAATTCAAACATCATACCCATCCATACAAAACTTTTAACACCTTATATATAAGATATTCTACAAAAATTACCAAATATCATGCATATACTGTATATATACCCACACTAAATTCTAAATATCATATTTAATCCTCTAAATTAAAAATGTAACATATATCAAATTTAACGTATTTATTTAATAATAATAAAAAAAACTCAATAGGCATTTACCATTATTTAAACATCAGTAAAATGGCAGGCCTCAAAATATAGCGAACGCTTTATCTTTTATGTATTATAAAGGGCTAAAAAAGGTTAGAAGACTTGGATAACAAAATTGGTTTAATTAATAATCTATAAAAGTATTATAATAAAAATCTTATACATATTATATTGTTAGAATTTATACATGAAAAAAATATGTTATTTTTGTTAACATAACATATAAGAAGCCATTGGTCTCTTGGTTCAATGGCATAAGTTGGTTAAAGATTGAGATCTTAAGGTCTTATGTTCGAAACTTGGCTCAACGAGGTTTTCCCACATTAGTGGGTTTCCTCCATGATGATGGTCTTGAATGAGTCTGGCCTGAAGCGTCAAAATCAATATGGACGGTTGACATCCTGCCTTAAGAAGACTTACTTGGATATTGTGATTTGTGGATATTTCCAAATGCTGTCATAAAAGAACTATAAAAATTTGAAAGAAAGAAGGTATTTACTTTTATAATATCTCAACCAAAGCCGTAAACCGTCCATATCAAATTTAACGTGATGCCAACCGTTCATACTAATTTTAACTGAATGCTAACCTTACATATTGGCATCACGGGCAGAAATGAAAGGGGCCAATAAAAATACATCCAAAACATAGCCGTATTTACGGTACGAAGATTGGACTGATAATTGAGTGGGCTTCTTGTAGCTTAGTGAAACTGCTTTTTGCAAATGTTGTATGGCCCATAAAGGCTTATAATTCGTTACACTTCAAATGATTTGATTTTGATATTCGATTTTCTTGTAAGTTGTAGTAATTTATGTTGTTTCTTGTCTTTCCATTCATGTTTTTTGGTTTTTCGGTTTTACCCAATGAAAATCCTTAAGATGTTAATTTTACTATCAATATTTAACAACATATATTTGATAAAAAAATTCCTCAAATGCTCATCTTAAGTTCGCCGCACTTGATGGTTTTATACATGTCAGATCTCGGTATTGTACACCTGCGACAGGAAGTTACATTAAAAAAAAAAATCGCCTGACAGAATTTTTGTGTTTCAACGAAAATTTAGTGAGGTCCGACGAAATATTTGTGATGCCAAACGAATATTTTAGAAAAATAAAAATGCAAGATAAATGAAGGTATAGAAGTAAAATACAACATATTTTATTGAACGTGACGTTGTAAACAACATCAAAGTGAATTTGATCGGCCATTGGTCTAACACCCGTAACTATAAGATCGTTGTGAGTCCGAACGTATTCATCATTAACAAAAAAATGTGATCAAGTTTTCCTTTCTTTTCCCTGATAATGATATTGACGTTGTTACGTCCCGGTCAATAAAACATGTATTTTACTTGGAAACCTTCATATCTTGTATCTTAAACTTAAGAGATAATTTCAACGTGCATCACAAAAATTTCGTTGAAACTCACATAAGTTTCGTCAGACCTTACTAAGATTTCGTTTAAACTCACAAAAGTTTCGTCCGACATAAATTATTTTTATGCATGACTGCTTGTTGTTTGTGTAAAACACTGGCGTCTAACCATCTTTAAACCGCCAGGTCTAACGAATTTAAAATGATCATATAAGGAAATTTTCTGGTTGTATAAACATTTTGAGGATTTTCACTTATACCCATTAGTGAATCAACCATGTTTATTAAGTTTCTTGAAACTAGTTTGACTTTTAATATGATGAAAACTCAAAAGATGAGAATACTTTAACCACAAAACACATTAACGGCTTCTAATTTTACTTCACACACAATATCTCAATATCTTGTTCAATGTTATGCGCTTAACCATATATGAAAAACCAACAAATTACCACATCATTGTCTTTCTTCCTTCACACCCCAAGAATCATGACTCATACCCAAAACATTACCAAAATCTACAAGAATCATCATCAACTTTTTATCTCCGGCCACGTTTTCGATCAACCTGGCCTTTGGGCAAATGTCGACGAACCCCCCACACGCCCCACCGCCTACTATACCCTACACATCTCCTGTCCTTACCATTATTCTCCTCCTATTCTTTTTCATAGGATTTTTTTCTATATATTTTTGTAGGTGTTTCATGCAAAGTTTATTTTTTACATGGCATGTGCGCCAGGGCCCCACCATGGCCTCAGCAGGCCCTGCAGGGGACAACTGCGTGCCACCAGGGCTAGACCCCTTGATCATAAGTTCTTTTCCTACGTTCACATACTCGAGTGTGAAAGAATATCAACGCGAGAATTATGGATTAGAATGTGCCATATGTTTATGTGAATTTAAGGACGAGAATGTGTTACGCCTTTTAACGAAATGTTACCATGTGTTTCATCAAGAGTGTATTGACTTATGGCTCGCGTCACATAAATCATGCCCGTGCTGTCGGTGTAGCCTCGACACACCTATCAACTCACCCGAAAAAACCCCCGTTTCGGCCACTAATGCATCAGTGCACGAAGTTCAAGACAACAGATCACGAGGCGATTCCGATAGTGTCACTATCGATGTGAAAGACAGTAACAAGGACGGAGATAAAGCCGAAAACAAAAAGGAGAAGCATGTGGTTATTGACATGGGTCCGGAGGACAAGATAACAGACAGATTCACAAGGTCCAAATCTACCGGACATTCAATTGTAATTAGGAACAACGTAGGATGTGAAACATATGATAGGTTTATGTTAAGATTACCTCAAGATGTACAAGATATACTCATTCCAAGACATAATTGGACAAGAAGCTGTACTGAATTCGGTGAATATAAAAGCAAAACTTCGTCCAGCAGTAGTACATAGGATAGGATAGTTAACCAATTTACTACTTCCATTAAGTTTTTAGTATTTAGGACTTGTTACATCTTATGTTCCTTAATGTTTACTGAAGAAACGTGGATCTACTCACTGGTAGCAGATCTACTTTCCTCGGGTATGATTAAACTATTTCACCGATGGTTCTTCTGGATCCGAGTTCTTCCACCTACAAAATGAACAGCGCCGTTACTTACCCCTCAGAAAGGGACAGAGGGGTCCTCTTTGGGGTAACCCTCCGGCGTGAGAATCAGTATCTTTTGGAGAAGATAATAATGTTGTATGTAAGTGAATCTCAAGAGTATTGCTGAATCGCTGAATACCCTTGATGATGTGACTGTCTGTTTTTCTGTAACTGACTGTGAGTGAATATAATTCAATATGATTGAATGTGATATCACTGCTTGTAACTGTCAATGATTGAGTGTGAATGAATGTGTCATCAAAGTGGAGTTGATGCTGTATTTATAGTGCTAGGGTTTCCACTGGTTGGGCTCAGCCTCGTTGGCCTCCTCCAATCGCACTGCGCCATGTGTCCTCTGGGACACCTGGCGCTTTCTCGTTGGTTGTAATTATGTGGTAGCACATGTGTCATGCTGAGTTGTCGACCTTTCATTTGACAGCTGTCAATATCAGCATATTCTTACTCCTTAAAAAGATGCCTTCTAGAAGATTGTCTGACGTGCACAATCAAGGTTGCCCTAATCCTGACTTGAATAAGGACGAGGTTGATTATGTGCACGTGTGATATGCGCCCATCCTGAGGATGCGCGAAGTCTTCTTTTTATTCTCACGCGCAGATATTTCATGCGCAGGTGTGATATGCACGAGCGTGTGATATGCGCCGCGCGATAGTGTGCCGCGCGCATATGAGACGCGCGAGCATATGTGATGTGCAAGAGCATGTGATATGCGCCGCGCGTTGATGCGCCGCGCGCATATGTGATGCGCGAGCATATGATGCCTGAGCATGTTTTGTATGCGCCATGCGCCTAGGTTTTGGCTTTGTGCCTTCATAATGTCTTTATCTTGTGGGTTGACCCGCCTTGCTTGGTGTTGAGGCGGGTACATACCTCTTCAAGCCCCCCCAGTCTAATGTGTGTCTTATCTCGCGCGAGCGTGGTAAGATAGATATTAGACTCACTGAATTGTCCATTTATAGGGGGTTTTGTCGTTTTCTTGGTTGTTTCCATCATCGCGCGAAGTTCTATCCACTTTGTTGAAAACCAAAGGTCCAAACACGTGGTTGGTTGGTGGTGACGTGCGCCGTAAACGTGTCAGAGGTTTCGTGTGCTCGAGGTGCTACAGTTGCCTTTCACGTCCCCTCACAGCTGTCCTGAACACGTGTTGCACTCGCATTGGTTAGTACCTGCGATTGGGGGCGCGTCACTGTGGCGTGGCAGGTCGGTTACAATTTTATGTCCCCTCACACAGCTGTTAGGGACACGTGTCACTCCTTCGTTGGCTTGCACCTGCGAGTGGGGGCGCGTGGAATCCGATCAGCTGCCACTTTTCTCTCTCCTGGTCCTATAAAAGCAGGCCCTTAGGAAATTTTTATGCTCATCTTTATTGTTGTTCAAATTCGAATTCCTGCTTTCACATTCTGATTTGAGTGTTTACATCGATTCGAATCCTCGATTATCGGCTATTACAGTTGTATGTCTGATAGTTCATACTCGTCTAGCCCCTCAATCACCTCCGTTGCCTCTCGAAGACGCCGTGTGAAATCTGTGGTGATGTCGACATTGAAGCAAAAGGGGAAGGGGAAGAAGGTTGTTGAAACCACATCGGAGGAAGTAGGTAGGACCAAGGCCACCAAAAGGTGGAATGAAATCCCCTGCAAATTGAAGCAGGCCGATCTCGACAACCTCATCGCCTCTCAGGGCTTTCCCACCCTGTTTGGCTGCATGTTGCCTAGGTCCGGGCAAACGGCGGCGGACCCGCCTGCCGGCTATATATCCCTATATAGCCACTTTTTCACCCACTGCAACCTTCGTCTCCCGATGACAAGGTTTGTGGGTGCACTGTTGAAGTTTTATGGGATTCACATATCCCAAGTCCATCCGTTTGGACTCGTGCGCGTGACTCACTTTGAGTTCATGTGCAAATCCCAGCGCGAGGAACCCACTCCTCGGCGCTTTCAATATTTTTATAAGGCCAAGATCCAAGACAATTGGATCTCTTTTATTCCTCGCAGTCAGAAGGTGAAGTGCTCCACTGTTTCATTCAAGAGCCTTCATGACTGGTCAGAGAGGTTTTTTTACATTAAGGCCGGTGTGATCCCCATCCGTATGACTATGCGCTCTATCACTTCTGCGCCTGCGGATGAGGATGTCCTCAAGAACCCAACTGGCGCATGGGTTAAGAAGCTGACCGCCGAACCATCCCCCGCGAAGAAAATTTGCGAGGAGGCGCTGGTTGGGGTCGGGATGAGCAGGCTCTGGGCCGACAGCGCGCTTGAGCCCGTTATCCAAGTCGACGGGTTGTGTAAGTTTTTTTTTTTTTTTTTTTTTTTTTGTTGCGCGAACATCGTTCTTTTGCTGATATCATTTAACTTGTCTTTGCGCAGTCACCAAGGATTACATCCTTGCCGCTTATGATGAACATGTGGAGGGCGGCTCCGTCGAACTTGGCATTGGGGAGGTTGGTTTCCCGGATCGCTTCGATGACATGTTCATCCCAGTGGATCTGGATTTTGACTTTGACGGTGACGCGCCTGGTAAGCCTTCGCACTCTTGCTCATTCCTCTAGAATACCCAAGCTTATTAACAGTTCTGTCGCTTGTTTTTGTAGATGCGCTTGAAAACTACGAGCTAGAGCTCGCGGCAGAGGAGGAGGAGGAGGAAGAGGAGGCGCCCCTACTAAAGCGCAAAGCTAAGGGGAAATCTGGCGCAGGGGCCAGTAAGAAACAGAAGAAAGAGGACACCCCTGTCGCTCATCCCCATGCTCAAACGAAGAGACCTAAGGAAACCACAAAGGTTTCTTTAAGTTCTCTGCCTGTGAGAGTGGGCAGACCTCCTGTCCACTTGAGGTATGGTGCCGTCGCCTCCTCCGTTCGCGCTGCTGAAGAGATAAGCCGCGCCGCGCCTGCAACAGGTATACTTTGCCTATCTTCATCTGATTGAGTTGTTATTAAACCGTTGGTTATTTGAATGTTTGCAGAGCCGGCGACGGTAACAGATCAGCCGCAGGCGCCACAAGGTGCTACGGCGGCGCCGGGGACTCCATCGAAGTCCCCTGTTCTACCTTCTGAAAAGGGTAGAATGAATTTTATGGCGATGTTCGACGCGCGAACAGAGTTGCGCCAAGGTAAGTTTTGCACGTTTGTCTTCTGAATTTTTCCTTTTGGACTTAGTCATAAACCATTCCTTGTTTATTTGTTCATAGGAGTTGTAGCTGGTACAACTGTTGCTGATGATACTCCTGGCGCAGCTTCCGGCGCCGCTGGTTCTGGTCCTGCTCCTGCTAGTGCTGAATCTCCCCTTATTGGGATTACGAAGGAGCAGGAGACGGTGTTGCGCGCCGAACTGGCGGCGTCGAGACCTCCTTCGCCTCCTCCTGCACGTAGCCCTCCCCGCGAGGCTGGTTTGGAGCCTTCCAGGTCGCAGCAGAAGAGGCCTGTTGAAGAAGACGAGGAGGACGAGGGGGTTCAAGGTGAAGACTCCTTAGGAGATCGCGCCAGCCCTGCGATGCCGCAAGTGTTTGCAGCGCAGACCTCTGGTGGGGCTGGCGCAGACATTCCTGCTTCATCCCCGCAGGTATGTATTGATTTGTTGGTCCGCTGCGCGTATCTCCCTATAAGTATGTTTTATGACTTAGAACTTTTTCTTACATTTTTGCAGGAAGGTGACCACGTTTACCGCCCGAGATGGAATATTAATGAAGAAAGTTCCTTTCAATCCATGGGCGTATGCGAGGACTTCTGGGCTCATGCCGTGCCTCCTACTGAAAGGAGGTATCAAGAGGAGCGCACTCGCGCGGACTTGCTGAACGAACATGTTTTCGCTGGGTCGGCTTTTTTCGCTGCTTCCCAAGAGCTGCGTCGTGATTATATTAAAGTACGCGACGCTCTTGTGGAAGCCCAGCGAGAGGCTAAGGTGGCCGCCTGGAACCTGTCTGATGCTCGCGCGCGAGCTGAGAAACTCCAGGCGGAGCTCAGTGAAAACCGAGCAAGTGCCAACACCGCATACATCAAGCGCGGGCATGAGCTCCAGGCTGCGCGGGAGAAGCAGCAGTTGGCGGAGGCCGAAGTTGCCAAGTACGCGCGCAGAGTGCGTGTCTTGGAACAGCAGGCCGAGGCGCGTGACCAAGCTATCATCAAGAGTATTACTGAGAAATCATCGTTGGAGAGCGAGGTTGCGCGCCTGAAAAGGGATTTGGCGGCCGCGCAGGCCGATAGAGATGAGGCCTTGGCCACGGCGGCGTCCAGCCAGGAAGCACTTGGTGCTGCGCAGGCGGAGAAAGAAAAAATTTTGGCGGCAGCAGCGTCTGACAAGGAGGAACTAAAAAAGGCTAAGGAAACTGTTGAGTTATTAAACTCTCAGGTTCCTGCCCTCGAGACGTCTGTTGCTGGCCTCGCGCAGGATCGCCAATGGCTGGTGTCACAGGGCATGGCTCGCTGCGCTTTGGCGATGAAATATTCCGCCGAGTTTCAAGCCCTTGTGATGGACTGCAATGCCGCCGCGCGCTTGGTTGGCCGAGCTGAAGGGTTTACGGATGGGTATGAGTATGGCATGTTGAGGAAGAACCCATCCGAGTACCCTTACAAGAGCGATGCGGCCTGCGCGGACATGGCCACGGTGGGGGAAAAGTATATGAATACTCCCATCCCCATCCTTATGCAGGTACCTTGATCCTAATGAGTTTTACTTTACTAACTTTTCTAAGTGTTTTGTACTCATTACTTTTCTAATGATTTACAGATAGCTGCGCTTGCTGACCAGCCCGACCTCGGCGCACTAAAGAAGTTGCTTGATGATTGCGAGAGGGCTGGTGGCGATGATGGTGGCGCGGGGGATGTTGCCCCTGCCAGCGGCTCTGGCGCGGCGAAAGAATCTGCTCGTGACACCGTTGTGATCGAAGACTCCAATGAGGAGGAAGAACTTGACTATGGTCAGTTCGGAGATGAAGAGCAGACCGCGCCAGATGCTGCGCGAGATGATGAGGATGATGAAGCGGCTGACGTCGACGTGGAGACTTGAGAAGCCCTTCATCAAATTTTGTATATTTATCTTTTATACTTGTAGTTTGTAACTCATCATAGTTGTAAATTTCGATCCAATGAAATGAAACTTGTTATCTCCTTTTCGTATCTTGCGCATTTCCATTCATCTCTTCATGTTTGGTTGTATAGATATAAGATATGCTTGAACGTTAAAATAAGAACAAGGTTGTAAGGAAATTATTCACTTAACCTCTGTTCTATTTTGTTTGTGGCTCTCGCAGTATCTTGCTCATGCTGACATGCGCGCTAATTTTTCGTTATTTCTTTTTCGCGCGTTGGAGTCACGCGGTATGGAAGTATGAGTTTAGCCATTACATGTCAGCTTGTGTTACTCAGATATCCACTATGGTTCCGCGCGCGGCCTCGACCTGAGACCTTAACATGATATGGCATGTACTTTGCCTTAGTTTTGTTTAAGGATTTTTATGATCAGGCTGCGCGGGGTGTAAGATGGATGTATGTGAGTGTTTTGAGCTAAGGCTCTTTGTTTTGGGCTAAGGCCCTGACGATTTTAGAGTTAAGACTCATTAACGTGTTTGAGCTAAGGCTCGTAATTTTGGGCTAAGGCCCTGACGTTTTAGAGTTAAGACTCGTTAACGCGTTTGAGCTAAGGCTCGCGCATGTATGTTTTACTTCGCTTTATTTTGTTTTGAAGTCAATATAATGTTGTCATATTGTTCCAATTTAATAAAGGAAGTGTGAAACATGTATGCAAAGGTAATAGAACCAATATTGAAAGATAGCGCGACAAATATTGAAAGATAGCGCGAATCATCATTAATGATGGCTTAAAAGCCTTGATTAGAAATGTGAACTTTTTACATGAAGCATTTTCTAAGTTGTGCCGCGTTCCACGCGCGCGGTATCTTTTTTCCGTTCAAATCTTTTAAAGCGTACGCGCCTTTCCCCAGATCTTCTGAAATTTGATAAGGTCCCTCCCAATTGGGGGACATTTTTCCTGGGGGTATTACGCGACTAGCTTCATTGTTTCGAAGGACAAAATCATTTTTCTTGAAGTGGCACTCTTTAACGCGCTGATTATAATATTTTTCCAGCTTTTTCTTGTATCTGGCCTCAGTAATGATAGCCGCTTCTCTGCGCCCTTCAAGCAAGTTAAGGTCCAATCTTCTTTCGCGGTCGTTATCAGTTTTGCTCATCATGAGTACCCTATGGGATGGGCATCCAATTTCCGCTGGGATCATAGCCTCTGTCCCATAGGTTAGGCTGAACGGGGATTCGCCATTGCTAGTTTTGCTTAATGTCCTGTGCGCCCACAAGACATTAGGTAACTCTTCGACCCAAGAATGGGATTCTCCCTCCAATCTTTTCTTCAGCCCATTTAGTAAACTTTGATTCGCGCGCTCCACTTGGCCATTCCCTTGAGGATGGTAAACGGACGTGAAGATTTGGTTGATGTGCAATTCTTTGAGCCAGCTTGACATCTTCCTGTCAGTGAATTGTTTGCCATTGTCGCTCACAATTTCCATAGGAAGGCCAAAACGGCAAATGATGTGGCTCCAGATAAATTGCTTCATCGCCTCAGCTGTGATTTTTGCTAGTGGCTTGGCTTCAACCCATTTTGTGAAATAGTCTATCGCCACTACCAAAAATTTCACTCGCCCTTGCGCTTGCGGCAGGGGCCCCACGATATCAATGGCCCATTTGTGAAAAGGCCATGCTGAGGTGACTGGAATCAAGTTGTTTTTTGGACGCATGGTGTTTGGCGCGTAGCTCTGACATGCCTTGCATTTTTGGATTTCTTTTAGCGCATCCAAGTACATGCCTGGCCAATAGTAGCCTGAGCTCATCGCCTTGGCAACCACCATGCGTGGACCAGCGTGAATTCCACAGATTCCTTCATGAATCTCCCTAATCACATAGCTTGCTTCTTCAGCATCCAGGCATTTCATGAGCGGTCCAAGATAAGAGCGCCGATACATTGTACCATCAAGTAATTCATAGTTCTGCGCCTTGTGTCTTATCTTTCTCGCCTGAGCGCGATCGTCCGGTAACTTTCCCTCCTTCAGGAATTCCATTATTGGAGTTATCCAGGATGAGGGGGTTGTATGAATTACAAGGACTGATTGCGTTTGCACCGACGGGCTACTCATTATTTCCACCCTGACATCTTTGCCAAAGTGATCAAAATTAGTTGATGCCATTTTACTCAACGCGTCAGCAGACTTGTTTTCGCTGCGCGAGATGTGTATGATTCTGAAGAAGTCAAACTGCTCAACGAGCTTTTTTGCCTGCTCTAGATATAGAGGCATTGTGTTCTCCTTGGCGTCATATAGGCCGTTGACCTGAGCAGCTACCAAGTAAGAATCAACATGCGCCTCTAGTCTTTTAACCCCAAACTTGCGCGCGATGCGCAGACCAGCCAGCAGGGCTTCATACTCAGCCTCATTGTTGGTACTCTTGAAGTCCAACCTGATAGCATAAGTATATTCATGATTATCAGGGTCCACCAGTTTGAGACCTGCGCCAGACCCTTCGCTGTTGGAGGCTCCATCAGTGAATAGCCTCCAAACATCTTCTTCATCATTTGCTCGCGGAGGGTCTACCTCGCGCTGAGCTTCTTCAATCTTTCCCTCTGGGATTTCCGTGATGAAATCCGCCAAAACTTGACCCTTTATTGCTGGACGGGGCTTATAAGTGATCGTGTGTTCACCTAATTCCAGCGCCCACTTTGTCAGCCTTCCGGAGAGCGCGGGACGTCGCAAGACTTGCTGGATGTTGTAACCAGTCAGTACTTCAATAGGATGACCATTGAAGTATCTATGGAGCTTGCGCGACGCGTGTGTTAGCGACAAAACTAACTTTTCCATGATGGAATAGCGCGTCTCAGGGTCTGTGAGCACCCGACTCACATAGTATATCGGCGTTTGTATCCCCTTGCGATCCACCAATAATACTGCGCCGATCGCGCGGTCTCCAGCTGACAAGTACAATGTAAGGGTCTCGCCAGGAAGTGGAGCTGTGAGCGCTGGCAATTTAATGAGACATTCTTTTATCTCAGTGAAAGCTTGCTCAGCCTCAGGCGTCCACTTGAATTGGCTCTTCTTCAAACAGTTCCTCAAGGTGTTAACGAATGGAGTAGATTTGCTGGCGTGGTTAGCTAGGAACCTGTTGATTGACACCAATCTACCATTCAGCTTCTGAACCTCTTTCATGGTGGCTGGTGAAGGCATGTCAAGGATGGCTTCCACCTTCTCAGGATTCACCTTGAAACCATCCTTAGTGACCATTACACCAAGAAATTTCCCCTCTTCCGCGCCGAAAGTACATTTGCTCGGGTTGAGCTTCATGTTAACTTCCGTTAGGCGCTGAAGAGTTTCCTCGATGTCGTTGAGCATTTGTCTCTCCTCCCTGCTCTTGATCACCAAATCATCAACGTAGACTTCTAGATTCCTTCCGATTTGTTCATTGAAAACAGAATCCATAAGTCTCTGATAGGTGGCGCCCGCATTCTTTAAACCAAAGGGCATTTTTGTGTAACAAAAAACACCCTTGTCGGTTCTGAAGGCCGTCTTGTCTTCATCCTGTGGTGCCATTTGAATCTGGTGATAGCCTTTGTAGGCATCCAAGAAACATTTGAGCTTGAATGGCGCCACGGAGTCCACCTTTGCGTCGATGTTTGGTAGTGGGTAACAGTCTTTCGGACATGCTTTGTTGAGGTCCTTGAAGTCAATACACATCCTCCATGACCCGTTGCTTTTCTTTACCATCACAGGATTGGCTACCCACGTCTGGTATCGGATCGGGCGGATAATGTTTGCGCGCAACAAGTCCTCAACTTGCTCATTCATGGCCTTCGCCTTTTCATCCCCCATGATTCTCTTCTTCTGAGCAATTGGCTCCACCGACTTGAACGTGTTAAGAGAGTGTTGCGCCAAGTCTCGCGGGACCCCAGTCATATCGGAGTGTTGCCACGCGAAGACCGACATGTATTTTGTGAGCAACCTTTTCACTCTCAATCTCGTGTCGTCTGAAATGGTAGCGCCAATTGTGACCGTTTGGTCAGGGAATTTTGGGTTTAAAATCCACTTCTCTGGCGCATTGTCCGCCGTTGGAAGTTTCATTCTCCCTTCCCGCGGCGTGGTTGTCACTGCGCACAAATGATCGCGGTAAACAAATGCTACGCCTGTTGGTGTAGGGATCCCCAATGCGCCGTGCGCTGGCGATGGTACAGCATTAAATTGGGCAATTGTTCCCCTACCCAGGATCATATTGTGGCATGACGTGGTGGGCAAGACCAAGAAGTTGACAACTTCGGCTCGCTTGTGCTCATCATCCCCCATAGTTAGTTCAAACTGAATCTGGCCTAGGGGATGTATGATTTCATTTGAGACACCACAGATTGGTGCGTTCACAATTTCGAGCCGAGCTTGGTCTGCCGGGTCTAACTTTCTGAAACACTGCTCATACATAATGTCAGATTCGCTTCCAGTGTCCACCAGGACCTTTGACACTTCGTAATGAGCAATGTGTGTGGTAATGACGAGAGGACTGCTTATTGAAGGGCCTCCCCTGATTCTTGGGAAGATGACTTGCTGCTCGCGCCAATCTCCGTGAATTTGCGCGCTTCTCTTTCTTGACGTCTGCCCTTGTCGTCCCCCCTCAGCCACACAGATTCTTTTGTACTTCTTGCTGGCAGAGGCTCCCTCCGGTTGCTCATCTTCTATTCTTTGGTTTTTTACCAAGTGAGCCAGCCTGCCAGACTTTACATCCTTCTCGATCGCATCCTTTAAATGATGGCATGCGTCGGTGTTGTGGCCCGGGGACCTGTGAAATTCACAATATTTACCACTGTTTTGTGGCCCCTTGTAGTGTAGTTGCTTGGGAGGCTTGAATTGGACATTCTCAGTACTTAACACCTGTGAAGGTGTTTTAGTGAGGGGAGTCCATATTCTTGGCAGAGGTCTGCTAGGATCTCTGCCGCCCTCCCTCTTGTCACCCTCCCCGTGTTTACGAGCATCCTTTTGGGGCTGGGGTGAGCTTGGTTGCGCTTGTTTTTCCGCGGAAGAAAAACTTGTTGGCTGCAACCTGGACCATACAGAGTTCTGTTTGGCCCTCTTCTCTTTGCTGCGCGGTGATTCAGCCTGATGCGCTCTTTCTCTTGCCCTATCTTGGGCAATCTGTTTCTCATTTCTCGCGAAAACTCGCGATGCCTCCATTAACTTGGCCCACGTGGTGGGCATACCATCTTTGCTTACGAGAGCTCGTCGTAACTGATCACTGCGCGCGCCTTGTATAAAGGCCACGCGCAGGAGCTGCTCAGTTATGCCCCCGATTGCCAGGGACTCCTGATTGAAACGAGTGATGTAATCTTCAATCGTTTCATCATTCCTGCGGATGCAGTGCATGATGTCATCAGGATCGCGCGTGTGCCTGCGCTGCTGTACGAAGTGGGCCTGGAACTTTTCTAACAGTTCCTCGAACCCATCAATTTGCCCTGTCGGCAAGCTCTCGAACCATACTCGCGCTGCGCCTGTGAGGCAGCGGGCAAACATATGACACCATGTTGGCATCGTCCAGCTCTCTAGGTTTCCCGTGTTATAGAAACCTTGCAAAAAGTCATCTGGATCTGTCGTGCCATCATATTTCCCCAGACCACTTGGCATCTTGGTCTTGTGCTGGATGGGAGCCTGCGCGATGCGCGCAGTAAACTTTGAGTGTTTTACCAGGATGGCTGGTCTGTAGGGTGTGGTTACGTCCACTTGCCCTCTGACCGGTGGGGTGTATGGCATGTGCAGATCCGGATCTGCTCTGGCTCCTGGCGCCATGTTCACAGGCGCGCGGAGCTGCGAGCCTCCTGCATGAGTATCCCTTGTCTTTCTCATGCTATGCACCTCTTCATCACTGAACTCTGTGTGTGCAGTGTGAACAGAATGCCCTTCTTCCGGCGCGCGCGGCCTTTTTGTGGGCTGCTTCTCCATCGCTTGCCTTTGTGTTTGGTCGGCTAGCTTCTTCTGTTTGATCATTTCAGTGTACTTTTCCATCAGACGCCGCTGCTCATTTATGAGCCATTCATTCGGATCGTCTGCTTCATCTTCTGGACCCATTGGTCCTTTCAGCTTCGCGCCGGCCATATTTTGTAACGTGTGATCGTCTGGAGGAGTTTCAGTCTGGCCGTGAGGGGTTGTGACGAAGGGACGGTTGCTGGTGGTACGCGTAGAATCACGCGGAACCCTCAGAACCTGCTGTCCATCGTTAACACCCTCACGTTCAATATCCTCCAGAGCTTGATCAACGTTACGAACTCCAGAAACCATGGTGATTAAATTTTTTAGATCTGGATGAGATCAGATTGCCGTTTGTAACAGTGGATGGCGCCAATGAAGAAACGTGGATCTACTCACTGGTAGCAGATCTACTTTCCTCGGGTATGATTAAACTATTTCACCGATGGTTCTTCTGGATCCGAGTTCTTCCACCTACAAAATGAACAGCGCCGTTACTTACCCCTCAGAAAGGGACAGAGGGGTCCTCTTTGGGGTAACCCTCCGGCGTGAGAATCAGTATCTTTTGGAGAAGATAATAATGTTGTATGTAAGTGAATCTCAAGAGTATTGCTGAATCGCTGAATACCCTTGATGATGTGACTGTCTGTTTTTCTGTAACTGACTGTGAGTGAATATAATTCAATATGATTGAATGTGATATCACTGCTTGTAACTGTCAATGATTGAGTGTGAATGAATGTGTCATCAAAGTGGAGTTGATGCTGTATTTATAGTGCTAGGGTTTCCACTGGTTGGGCTCAGCCTCGTTGGCCTCCTCCAATCGCACTGCGCCATGTGTCCTCTGGGACACCTGGCGCTTTCTCGTTGGTTGTAATTATGTGGTAGCACATGTGTCATGCTGAGTTGTCGACCTTTCATTTGACAGCTGTCAATATCAGCATATTCTTACTCCTTAAAAAGATGCCTTCTAGAAGATTGTCTGACGTGCACAATCAAGGTTGCCCTAATCCTGACTTGAATAAGGACGAGGTTGATTATGTGCACGTGTGATATGCGCCCATCCTGAGGATGCGCGAAGTCTTCTTTTTATTCTCACGCGCAGATATTTCATGCGCAGGTGTGATATGCACGAGCGTGTGATATGCGCCGCGCGATAGTGCGCCGCGCGCATATGCGACGCGCGAGCATATGTGATGTGCAAGAGCATGTGATATGCGCCGCGCGTTGATGCGCCGCGCGCATATGTGATGCGCGAGCATATGATGCCTGAGCATGTTTTGTATGCGCCATGCGCCTAGGTTTTGGCTTTGTGCCTTCATAATGTCTTTATCTTGTGGGTTGACCCGCCTTGCTTGGTGTTGAGGCGGGTACATACCTCTTCATTTACATTTGGTAGCAGATTAATATGTATAGGTGAGTATGTTTTTGAACTAGAATCAGACCAAACACATAGTATTTAGATTTAAAACACATCCAAACAGTAACTATTATTTTTAGATCCAGTTTTTTTATAATTCTTTTGGTTTGACGTCAAGTCCCAATCGATAATCAAACACAAAGTAAACGACTAACTCCCGTTTATATTAATAAGAAAATATAACTCAAAAAACTGATTAAAACTCTCAAGCCCTAACTTTGTTTGATTCTTGATGAACCCTAACTCGGTTGCATCTCATGTGTCTCTGAATGAACCCTAATTCGGTTGCACCTCACAATTTTATAACTCTTTTGGTTTGATGTCAAGTTCCAATAGATAATCAAGCACAAAGTAAACGCCTAACTCTTGGTTATATTAATCAGAAAACATAACTTAAAAAAACTTATTACAACTCTCAAGCCCTCACTCAGTTTGACTCTTGATGAATCCTAACTATGACCTATTTATTATTATTGGTCCCTCAAGTTCACCGATTTGTGACTTGGAGTCCGAAATTACGTCCAACATGACGCTTAAGGTAGAAGGTAAAAACAGTGTTTTGTGTAAAAATGGTAGTGTAACATGTGGCAGCTCTTTTACCCCTCCACTTACTGGTAGGAAACAAAGATGCTATCAGCAATATTGCATGAGTATTCACATCAAGGGGGAAAATGCAGAATTTCATGTTACTCTACAATAAGGAACCATGAAGAACACTATACATTTTTGGTGTGTTTAAAGGCACCCTCACTTACTACAGAACATGCCCTCTTGTGAAGGGGATAACATATTTTAATGGTGAGGCCTACACTCTTGTTTGTGAGAGAGGAGAGATGTTTAATGTTTGATATTGTTATTTGTATACTAGTGGGTAGAGGTGCACAAATCGGTTTTTTTTAAAAAACCGGTTCGGTTATTAACCGGACCGGTTTTTTTTGGCCCGGGAAAAAACCGGTTCGGTTAATAACCGGACCGGTTAATAACCGGTTTTTGTGTGTCAAAACCCTAACCGGTCTAACCGGTTAGGACCGGTTTAGAAACCGGTTAGAACCGGTTAATAAACCGGTTTTTTTATTAACCGGTTTTTTAATAACCGGTTTTTAGGTTAACCGGTTTTTTTTTTTTGGGTTTAGGGTTTAGGGTTTAGGGTTTAGTTTGGAAGACCGAAGCCATTCTTTGCTTTCGTTGTTAGGGTTCTTTGCTTGGAAGATTAAAAACACATAACTTTCATTTATAGTTTTTATATTAAAAATACAAACATTAAATCGTTATCGCATATTCGTAACTCAAAAATACAAACATTAAAGAATGCTTAGACACGATTACATGAACAACTTGCTGTTTCTTACTCATTATTTGCCTCCATGTTTGCTGTTTCTTTAACTAATTTTCTTCGCTACCCGATCCCGAGCTATTCCTTAGGTAATCGTCGTACGCGGCTTCTTCATCGGTCATTGGTTGAGTGTGTCCTTGATTGACCTCGTCTTCATACAAGCCCGCCTCATACTCCATTTCCCCCTCGAGTGAGCGTTGATGTTGTGCCCTATCTAAAGAGTCCAAGTAATCCTTGTAGCAAATCGACATCTCTACAGCTGGTGGAGTGAGTCGAGTCCTCCTAATCGATATAACCCTGCCAGAAACAGAAAAAGTAGACTCCGAAGCTACCGTGGAAGCTTGGACCGTTAGTAAATCTTTGGCCATGGCGGCGAGGATCGGAAACTCATCCTCCTTACCTCTCCACCAAGCCAGCAAATCAAGACTTCTAAATTCATCCGGAGTCATGTGTTTCACAAAGTTGGTACCACCATACCTTCCAAGTTCACTGCTTGGGTTGTTTACCTTTTGACGTTTACCGGCGTCTTCCCAAATCATGTAGTACATCCCCATTTCAAGGTCTGTTTGGGATTGGGATTGGGCAACAGCTCTTAACGAGTTATGAATTTGGGAAGACGACCCGTATTTTGTAAGGTAAACATCATACATGTTTGACAAGGTGGTGTTGAAAGCATTCTTTAAAGTTTGGCTATAATAGGGGTTTTGATCGTCGTTTAACTCTAGCTCATCACAAATTTTTTCTATTAAAGCTTCAACACCACCAACATTGATGCAAGGGTTTAACGCAGCAGCACATGTCAAAACAGCGGGTAGTTCTTGAAAATATTTTCTAAATTTTTCTTTCATTTTTACACCCATATCAAAATAAGGTGCACCCCTACAATGAAGTTCACTCAACTTTGTGCACATGACAGCAATTTTTGGTAAAGCAATGGGGCTTGTTGGATAGTAAACCCCGAATAAACTACTTGTGCAAGATTTAAAAATTTGAAGGACCTCCGTAACGATCTCAATCAATAACCAGTTTCTAGGATCGTACGGTGCACATTTACCCCTACTTGACAAAATTTGATGAAACGCAATTAATGATTCTTTTTGTTGGATGGCTTTCTCAAACATATCACAAGTCGAGTTCCATCTTGTTGGACAATCCCAATTTGGCCCCAACCATTGACAATTAGCTTCTACACAAAATTTTTTGTATCTTGAAAATGTTTTATTGTTGCTGAAAACATCTCGTAACATTCTTTTAAAATTGTTTCTTTGCGTTTCGATCACGTTTAACCCATCTTGCACGGCCAAGTTGATAATATGTGCAATGCATCGGCTATGAAAAAACGCTCCATCACAAATAGGTTTATACTTTAATTTTAAATGGCCAACCGCGGCCGTATTGTTGGACGCGTTATCAAACGAAATTGAAAAGATTTTATGTTCAATCTTGTATTGTCGAATGACTTTATCCAAGAGTTTAAAAATATTTCTACCCGTGTGCGGGTAATCAAACAATTGAAACGCAACGGTTCGTTTCATCATTTGCCACGACTCGGGGTCAACCCAATGAGCCGTCACACAAATGTATGAGTCGGGCGAACCATTAGGTACCGACCACACATCCGTTGTTAAGTTTACACCAGTTTGTAAGTTTGAAAAGTATGAAATTAGTTCGGATTTAGCGTTTTTCCATGCTTTAAGACAATCTCTTCTAAGGGTCAAACGACTTACGTGTTGGTAGCGTGGTTGAACATATTTTTGCATCATCTCCGTGAATTGAGGGTTGTCGAAGTGGTTGAAAGGAAGTGTTTGTTGAATCACAAAGTTTGAAAACTTTTGACGTACCGCTTCAAGGTCATACGTAAACACCGTTCATTGATTCGTCATCTCCGGCTGCGAACTACTTCCCGATTCGTCCTTCAAGGCCTTGCAAAAGGGCCTTTGTACATGCGCTTTTAAAGTGGAGTTTGCATCTTTGCCATAAAACTTCAAACAATGTTTGCATCGAGCTTTTTGGCTACCGTTAGACATTTCGCATAGGTCGAAATGTTGCCAAACATCTTGGTTTCGTTTCGTGGGGATGACCCGAACGACCGTTTCTCCCGTGTTCGAGGCACCCATGTTGACGGATGAAGCAGCACTTTGGGAGGCCATGATAATCGACTACGAAATAAGAGCGTATGGAGTGGTAATGTGGTATAATTGAGCGTGAGATAACAAAATAATCGCGTATGAAATAAACGTTTAGAGCGTTTGGAGTTGAATTATCGAGTGTGATCTAACCAATACCCAACCTAAACTATATATAGATGTTTGTGGGGGTAAAATGGTAAAAAAAAAAAAACGGTCAAAAAAAAAAACGGCTATATAGCCGTTATACAACGGAAAAAAACCGGTTTTTAACCGGTTAACCGGTTTTTTTATAACGGTCAAAAACCGGTTTATAAAAAAACCGGTTAACCGGTTTTTCCATAACCGGTTATTAAAAAAAACCGGTTTTTTTAATAACCGGTTCGTTAACCGGTTTTGGCTCTAAAATGTGTAACCGAAATACGAACCGGCGGTTTGTAAACCGGTCAAACCGGTTTATAAAAAACCGGTTTTCGTAAAAACCGGTTTCCGGTTTAAACCGGCAAACCGGTTCCCGGACCGGTTTTTTTGACCATCTCTACTAGTGGGGTGCCCGTGCGCGATGACGCAAAGAACAATACTTAAAGGTTGTTACGAGTTGAGCCGGGCTGAGCTGAGCTGAACCAAGCCAAGGCTAGCTTGAACTCAACTCAAACCTTATTCCAAGCAGGCTTGGCTAGGATCGAAACTAAACTCAAGCTGGCTCTCTCGACATTACAACTTATTTGTCATAACTCATAAAGGCCAATATAACTTATTCTTGCCAAAGGTTAAAAATAAAACTTTACTTAGCCAAATGGCTAAATATGTAAGCTACACAATTTATATAACAATAAAATCTAAATAACAAAAAAAAAAAACACCCATACCCAATGCATATACGGTGTCGCAATGAGCCATCCATGGGCCCCCCCGCCCGTGGCTTGCAACCTAGTTGTCTGTGGGCTCACACCATCGACATTGCAAATGGTCTTACAAATAATGCATTGGCAATTTGGCATAGCCAACTAATCTGAAAGAAAACTTTTTAAGGAGTTCGATTGAAAATAAAATCCTTCTGGTAGTAGCATGGCAAACTAAATGGAATTTGTGTGTTCCCAAAAGAGTAAACATGTTCGGTTGGAGATTATTTATGAAAAACCTTCCCACCAATGGTATGTAATCTATCGAATAAAGGGTTGGACGCCTCATTTATTATGTGCCCCATTTGTTTGAAGGATACATATACGGTGAATCACCTTTTTAACCAATGTGGAGTGTCATCAGCAACTTGGAATTCAGTGGATCGTAATAAATTTTATAATTGGCTTGATCAATGTCGAAATAATTTGTAGAAGGAATCATGTTTAATACTTGGTGCGTAATATGAAAGAATATGAATGAAGCTATCTTTAAGTCGAAGCTAATTTTTTATTCGATACTTCACTTTTCGTTATATGGATTATAACTAAAAACAAAACACTAAATCTCTCTTTTATTTCTATAATTTGTTTCTTTGATGTTTGATTAAGTTTTTCCAACCATCATCTTGTTTTTTTAATAAATCCTCTGCCGTTCAAAGGTTACACCCCGGGAGGTAATGTTATTATAAAAAAAACAAGAAAAAATGATATGATGGATTTACGGAAGCAATGGCACTGAAATTGGAAAATGTTTGCATACAAATGTGTTGGGTGGGTCATGTTGTACAAGTATTAAGTCCGGACACCACATGCCCATAGATTTGAAGAAGCTACTAGGTAGCTATAGCTAGCTAGCATGTACAAATGTACAACTAATTTTGCCTTGGATTGCAATGTAGTGATGTCAAATAATAAAAAATTGTACACTGTTATGCTGCAGTTGTCCAGTTTTTGATCTTTGTCTTGAGATGGTGGAAATGATGAACCTAGTGGGGTGGCATGTTTTGAATGTGAATGATTGGTATTCAATACATATTATTATGTATGTAGAGTAGAGAAGGGTTGATAGATTCTTGTTGTCACATGGATTCTACTGGTGTCAGTCAGATCAACAGGTTGGACCAAGGTCCAAGTGAGACCAACCCCCACACTCACCCTCTTGGCTTACTTTCTTACCATGGTTACTAGTCATCTTCACCACACCTCTACTATGCTAATGTTTCTTGGTAATTCAAACTTTGTCTCGTTAAGTTTGGATATTTGAGTATTTAATTGAGTCTCTTAACTATATAATTTAGAAGATGGTGTGACACCCTGGTCGTGCATGATTAAAATGGTTTTGTAACGTAAACTATTACGGTAAATAGGTTTTAGTAACGGAATTTGTTAAAGATATGATGGTTGAACACTAAAACCTTTTACTATAATAGTTTAAAGTTTACATTACAAAACCATTTTAATCACACACGATGTGAGTTTCACACCATCTTCTAAATCATATATTTAAGAGACTCAATTAAATATTCAAATCTATAAACTTAATGAAACAAAGTTTAGATTCCCAAGAAACATTAGAAATACCTTTATATCAAATACATAAACAAATGAAACATATCATTTTTGTCCTTTCCTTGTCTAACTAACTATTTTTACAAATTACATAATAGGGATAACAATATAACCACGTCATGTTGGGAAAGTTCGAAACCTGAAATATTTGGGACGAGTAATATCTGTCCAATTAAGATTACATTTAAATTTTTCACGAGGGTTTGGGACTCGTATGGGATTTGCAGTATACCCAATTACCCAAAAATATAGCTTTATTTACCCGATTATATACCTTAGTATTTTTACAAATTACATAGGTAGGGATAACAATATAACCACGCTATGTTGGGAAAGTTTGTAACCTGAAATATTTGGGACGGGTTATATCCGTCCAATTAGGATTACATTTAAATTTTTCACAAGGGTTTGGGACTCGTATGGGATTTGCTGTATACCCAATTACCCAAAAATATAGCCTTATTTACCCGATTACATACCTTAGTATTTTTCTTTTTTAATTTATTTATTTATCTATAAATATTGCCCAATTTAGTTTTTCTTAGTATGATTAGTCATTTGAGGCATTTTATGGTAATCATTTTTTTTTTAAATTGATTAATAGTTATTCGATGTAATTGATTAATTTTTGTCAAAACCCAACAGATACCCGACGAGTTTGAGCCGGATATACATGCCATATACTTTTAATAAACTAACGGCCATACTAGAAACCAGTGGGTTTGCCCAATACCAAACGGGTAATTATCCGATAGACACATGCGGAATTGAGTTAGGATTGAAACAAGTTTTTATAAACAGGTATGGGATGGGATGTTATTACCTATCCCGTTGTCATCCCTACTAATGGGTAAAGTATGTGGCTGGAATCCTACTTGTGTTCAAATTATATGGCAATTAAAATGGTTTTGGTAAAAAGAATGATAAAATTAAAAATACGAAAATGAAGTTTATATCCATTTTTACTTTTTTCGTTGTATCAGCAAAAGAAGTACAAGTAAAGAGATGGAGCAAAAGATTTTCTTTCTTTTCTTTTCTTAATTTTTTATATTTTAGAATGTTTAATATGATATAATTTTTTCCACAACTTATCATCTAAATTGATACTGGAAAGCCCGTTGGTATTAAGGTGTAGATTTAAGAGTAGATTTATTGATGACGTGTGAGTTGGTCGTTACTCGTTAAGAAAAAAGAAACCCAAATTGGTATAAAAGATTGAGTTTAGACGACAATTTTTTTATATAAATATTTAATAATTATTACTAATGATCGATGCAAAAAAATTTTACGGAACTGCATATGTTGAAACAACATACTCTACGTTAGTCAGGGTTGCTATTCATTCAGCATCAATGACATTTGATAAAACAAACAGACTAAAATTATAGCTATGACAATACCCAAAATGACTAGTAATCATAGCTTGTTTAATTAGTAATAATTTATTAACTATTCCATTATTTTAATGTAATATTTTTACATATTATTCTCCCTTCTCAAGTTTGTGTATACGAAATCTCTCTAATCTCACTCACTAGTTTATAACGAATACAAAAACAAGGATCGAGAGTATGATCCTTGTGAATGCAAGTACAACACAATAGTGGTTAAACACTTAAACGATTCTTGTGAAATAATTGAATAACTTGGTAATCTTCATTGTGCGATCATACATCTATAAATACAAGGATTAACGCGATTAACTAGCAAACCGTTAATCGGTTGGTTTTCTCTAACCGCCATATCTTTAACTAATTCTATACTACAAGTTACAAGTTCGATGAATACTTACAATCATAATACAATATAACCAAAGAAAGTTTAGTTTAGTTAATAGTCTTAAAATAACATTTGATATCAATGACCCTTGATTGAAAAACAACCTAAAATTATGGCTATAACAATAAGTCAATAAGCAAGATGACTCGTGAAGAGGTATGTACCCGCCTCAACACCGAGCGAGGCGGGTCAACCCACAAGATATAGACAAGAGGCTTGAAATCAAGATATTATGAAGGCACAAAGCCAAAACCTATGCGCATGGCGCATATCACATATGCTCACGCATATCACATATGCTCACGCATATCACATATGCTCATGCATCACATGCTCAGGCATCACATATGCTCACGCATCACATATGCTCACGCGTATCACATCTGCGCGTGGCGCATCCGCGCGTGGCGCATATCACATGCTTGTGCATATCACATCTGCGCATGAAACATCTAATAAAGAGAAGACCTCGCGCATCCTCAGGATAGGCGCATACCACACATGCACATAATCAACCTCGTCCTTATCCAAATTAGGGTAAGGACAACCTTGATTGTGCACGTTAGACAACCTTCTAGAAGGTATCTTTTTAAGGAATAAGAATATGCTGATGTTGACAGCTGCCAATGAAAGGTGGACAACTCAGCAAAACCCATGTGCAACTAACCAATGAAAAAGCACCAGGTGTCCCAAGGACACGTGGCGCGAAGCTATAGGAGGAGGCCAAAAAGGCCCTAATTGGGTCTGAGCCCAATCATTGGAAACCCTAGCACTATAAATACCACATCAACTCCCCAAGGAGAGGGACACCCTATTACACAGTATTCAGCTATATTAAGCAATACACTCCATTTTCCTTACTCTCAGATTATTATCTTCTCCTACAAACTCTTATTCTCACACCGGAGGGTTACCCCAAAGAGGACCCCTCTGTCCCTTTCTGAGGGGTAAGTTTACGGTGCTGTTCATTTTGTAGGTGGAAGAATCCAGATCCCAGAGAACCATCGGTGAAATAGCATAATCACACCCGAGGAAAGTCGATCGTCGACCAATGAGTCGATCTACGTTTCTTCATTGGCGCCATCACCTGTTACAACGGCAACAAAATCTCATCAGTTCTCTAAAAAAAAAAATTTTTCACCATGGTTTCTGGTGTTCGTAACGTCGATCAAGTTCTGGAGGATATTGAGCGTGAGGATGTTAATGGGGGACAGCAGTTTCTGAGGGTGCCGCGTGACTCTACGCGCACCACCAGTAACCATCCTTTCATCACAACTCCTCATGGCCAGACTGAAACTCCTCCAGACGATCTCACGTTCCAAAATCTTACCGGCGCGAAACAAAAAGGACCAATGGGTCCAGAAGATGAAACCAATGACCCCAAAGAATGGCTCATAAACGAGCAACGACGTCTAATGGACAAGTACAATGAGCTGGTCAAACACAAAAAGTCAGCCGACTTAACACAAAGGCTAGCGTTTGACAAGCAAAACGTTCATGGAACAAAAAGGGCGCGCGCGCCGGAAGATGGTCATTCTGTTCACACTGCAAACGCTGAGTTTAGTGATGAAGAAGTGCACAGCATGAGGAAGACGCGAGATACTCATGCAGGAGGCTCACAGCTCCGCACGCACGTGAACATGGCGCCTGGAGCCAAACCAGATCTGGATCTGCACACGCCGTACAGCCCACCAGTGAGAGGGCAAGTGGACGTAACCACACCATACAGGCCAGCCATCTTGGTGAAACATTCAAAATTCACTGAGCGGATCGCGAAGGCTCCCATTCAGCACAAAACCAAGATGCCAAGTGGTTTGGGCAAATATGACGGCACAACGGATCCAGACGATTTCTTACAAGGTTTTTACAACACTGGAAACCTAGAAAGCTGGACGATGCCAACATGGTGTCACATGTTTGCTCGCTGCCTCACGGGCGCGGCGCGTGTCTGGTTCGAGAGCTTGCCGACTGGGCAAATCGATGGGTTCGAGGAACTATTGGAAAAGTTCCAAGCCCACTTCGTACAGCAGCGCAGACACACGCGCGACCCTGACGACATCATGCACTGCGTGCGCAGGAATGATGAAACGATTGAAGACTACATAACTCGTTTCAATCAGGAGTCTCTGGCAATCGGAGGTATCACTGAGCAACTCTTGCGCGTGGCCTTTATACAAGGCGCGCGCAGTGATCAACTCCGCCGAGCTCTCGTAAGCAGAGATGGCATGCCAACCACTTGGGCCAAACTAATGGAAGCATCGCGAGTCTTCGCGAGAAATGAAAAACAAATTGCCCAAGATAGAGCGAGAGAAAGAGGGCATCAAGCTGAGACACCGCGCAGCAACGAAAGAAGGGCCAAACAGAACTCTGTATGGTCCAGGTTGCAACCAACCAGTTTTTCTTCCGCAGAAAAGCAGGCGCAACCAAGCTCACCACAGCCCCAAAAAGACGTTCGTAATCGCGGGGAGGGTGACAAGAGGGAAGGCGGCAGAGATCCTAACAGACCTCTGCCAAGAATATGGACTCCCCTCACTAAAACGCCTTCACAAGTGTTAAGCACTGAGAATGTCCAGTTCAAAAGTCCCAAGCCACTACACTACAAGGGACCATCAAATAGTGGCAAGTACTGTGAGTTTCACAAGTCCACAGGACACAACACTGATGCATGCCACCTGTGACACCCGGTAAATTCCCAACCCCTTAAACTAAGTAATCAACCTAATAATTAGGTGATTGTAAATATTATGCGCGCCATGTTAGTCAGCGCGTGCATTTGTTATGTGCGCCCTGCGCGAGCGCGCTATGTTAAGAATCAGCGCGGGCACATTATGTGCGCCCGGCGCGAGCGTATGTTAGAATCAGCGCGGGCATTTATGTTTGCCCTGCGCAAGCGCGCCATGTTAGTCAGCGCGTGCATGTGTTATGTGCGCCCTGCGCGAGCGCACCATATTAAGAACCTGCGTGAGCATATGTTATATGCGCCATGCGTGAATGATGTGGCTTTATGTTTTCATGTAACTTAAACGTTATGTTGTCTATGGGATTGACCATCCCGCATGATGCTTAGGCGGGTGCATCCTACATCGTTTATGCGCGTGCGGAAGGGAACTAACCTCCCCGCATGGCGGGAACATTGAGAGCTAGTTTGTCTGAAGCTCCAAGATGGAATTGACTTCAACATGACTGATCACTATGTTGAAATACCAAGACCACCTGGAGAATCTACAAATGAAACTCAATGTCCCTAACTGCGAGAAGGTTACGCACCTACCCGCAGCAAAGAAATGTCCTACACGCAGAAAGCTATGCGCACCAAGTTATACGCGCAGAACACTTAGTCAAAATGATCAGATTTAAGGAAATTGTCCCCGCCCAAAAGAGGGCGGTAGCGTGTTTCAGAAAACTTCTACTTTTTACTGTACACTGTCTAAAGCACTGAAAAAGCAAACTGTAAAAGTCAACTGCCAGCCACCCACTCTCACCAGCCACAGCCCTGCATGTCCTGTCCATATCAAATCAGAATCTTTAATCTACTTTTCTACTCTTTTTAATAAATAATAATAATTTCCATACTTTATCATCATTTCAAAAGATTACAATTCCCTAAAGCAAGGGATTGTGTTCCCTTGAGTTTGCCTATAAATTTGTAGCCTAAATTATCACCCAAAACACACTTCAAAGAACTACAAACTTGCACTAATCCTTTCCCAAGCATCCGTTGTTTCCAGCTCCGATCCTGTTACTAGGTAAGCCGAGAATATAACCTTGAGACCTACTATCCAACCCTTATATTCTCCTATTACTTGATCTTAATATATATACTTGTTATTTAATCGTATTCTAGACCTTCGATTCCGAGGCCAACACCAAGAAAACCCAAATCTCGATTAATCTCTTAACAAAGAACCACAGGTGAGTCTCACAGCCCCTATTTTCACTGTTTTCACTATTTTTAAACTGTTTTCGGGGCGAGGGACACGTACTTAAATAATGTTTCATTACGGTATACTTATGAGCTATGCAAGCGATTATGTGTTTAAGTTATGTTTCATGATGAGCAATGCAAACGGTTATCTAAGGTTTACGATATATGTGCGCTAGAACTCGAGTAAGTGATCACTTTACCATTGGAACTCTAAGGGTAGGGACTGCTGGTTTGATCCACCCACTCGTAGGGGTCGCACCTCTTTGCATGGACGAGTGCCTAGTATGGTCATGGGGCAGTACTATGGGTTTGAGCCCGCTCGTAGGGGTCGCGCCACTTTGCATGGACGAGCGCCTTGTTTTCCGGCACAACGTCCGCGCGTAACCCGCGGGACGGAATTATTGATTAGCTCGTAGAGGCAGCGCCTCTTTGCATGGACGAGCACGGTTTTTCAGAAATGTCCACGCGTAAACCGCGGGACGATAATACATTATTTTAGCTCGTAGTGGCAGCGCCACTTTGCATGGACGAGCACATGTTCCTGAAACGTTCGCGCGTAACCCACGGGACGGTATTACTTGTTTCGCTCGTAGTGGCAGCGCCACTTTGCATAGACGAGCACAGTTTCTCAGAATTGTTCGCGCGTAACCCGCGGAACGATTTTATCAGAATATGTTGATAGAGCTATGTTTTACCAAGCATGTGTTTTAATGATGCTAACAGAATTATGTTTCAGAATGATTATGATGCAATACGATTTATCAAGTTACTAAAACTTGTGAACTCACTCAGTTTATACTGATTCAAATGTTTTTACGTGTCTTTCAGGAGATAACTAGGTAGCGCATGGAGTCACACTTAGAGCACCTCACGCTGAACATTTAAAACTAGCTTTTTGGAAGATTTTAGTTCTATCCCTTCGATGCGCGTGGTTGTACCCGCCGCGCAAGGGGATATGGCGTGGAAATCTTCAACAGCTTTTATACTTGGATGTTTTTATGTAATCTTAAACAATGTAATGTATTTGTATTAAACATTTCATGCGCAATGAAAATCTTTGAATGTTTTGCAATGGCCCGTGCTTAATTATCAATCCCCACTCGCGCGCGCCCGGCTGTTTCCGCCGCTCAGGGCCGGGTGTGAAAGATTGGTATCAGAGCACTGGTTATAGCGAACTAGGAAAAGAAGTTTTTAACCTAGACTATAACCTTTGGGGAATCGCATGAAATATTTTTCAAAGAATATTTTCAAAAGAAAAATCACACACGCACTTAGGAACACGGGTCACAGTGTCTAGAGATAAGAACATTATGTGCTCTGAGTACATGCGCTAAGTTTGTTATATTTTCTTTTTATGAAAAGAATGCCTCCAACCAGAGCCAAGGGAATTACCATGACACCCGAGGAGCTCGCAGAAATAATCGCGCAGGCGATTGCAACGCATGAGGCCAGCAAGGCCGAATCTAGTCAGGGTCGCCAAGAGAACGAGACCCCAGAACCCGAATCAGGAGCCTTGGACAAAGGATGCTCCTATAAAACATTCATGGCCTGTAGGCCTTGGCCGTTCAAAGGCACCGAAGGAGCCATTGGGCTCTACAATTGGATTGACAAGATGGAGACAGTTCTCTCCATCAGCGGATGTAGTGAAAACCAGAAGGTCCTTTACGCGACCTGCATGTTCCAAGAAGCAGCTTCGTCTTGGTGGAAGCTCCAAGTAAAGACTTTGGGGCGAGAAGTTGCTCTTCACAAGACCTGGGAAGAATTGAAAGAAATGATGATGAGAAAGTTCTGCTCTCGCGCAGAAATTCAGAGCTTGCAACAAGAATTCTGGAACCACACCATGGTAGGAACGGATATCAATGCCTACACCAATCGTTTCAACGAGCTTTGCCAGCTGGTGCCAGACATGGCAAACACAGAAGAAAAGAAAATCGAGAGGTACATCTTTGGGTTACCTCCTGTCGTTAGAGTCCCGCTCAACGCCGCCGCACCTCCGACCTTTGACGAGGCGGTTGCGCGAGCCATCACCCTTACAAGGGATACGGTTCGTGCGGGTATGTTGACCGCTCGCTTGAACGAACAGCGAACCTCTGACTCCAAGAGGAAATGGAACTCCCACCGAGGGTCAGACTTCAAGCAGCCACCGCCCAAGAAGCAGGAAAGCACAAGGGTTTACGCGATTCAAGCCGCGGAACCATCAAGGAAAGGATACAGCGGGCCTCGCCCATGGTGCAGCAAATGCAAGTATCACCACGAGGGTGAATGCGCAAAAATCGAATGCGCCAAATGTGGCAGACCAGGACACAAGGCGATGAATTGTCGCATCAGAGAAGCTGGATCGAGCGACAGCTGCTACGCATGCGGGAAGCCTGGACACTTCAGTCGGGATTGCCCACAGAAAGGAAACCAAGCTCGCGGGAGAGCTTTTGTGATCGGCGCGGGTGAAGCAAAAGAAGAGCCGAATGTGGTAACCGGTACGTTTTTGCTTAACGGTCATTATGCATCTGTCTTATTTGATACTGGCGCTGACCTAAGTTTTATATCCCATGAGTTTAAAAACTCCCTGGGCTTAGCGACCAGTAGGCTAGACAAACCTTATACTATAGAACTAGCCAATGGTAGGCAGTTATGCGCGAATGAAAGGACTGAGCAATGTGTATTAGTCATGGGAGGTCATGAGTTCAATATAAACTTGTTGCCAATAGATTTGGGAAGTTTCGATATTGTGGTAGGTATGGATTGGTTGGTCGAGAATCTCGCGGAGATTGTTTGTCATGAGAAGCAGGTTCGGATTCCACTGTTGAACGGAGAAACTTTGATGATTCAAGGGGAAAGAAGGGGAGTTGCGACGAAACTGATTTCATGCCTAAAGGCGCGTAAGTGCCTAAGGAAAGGGTGCTACGCCTTCCTGGCGCATGTAGTAGAGAAAGGAGATGAGCGAAGAATTGAAGACTTACCAGTAGTGCGCGAATTTCCAGAAGTTTTTCCTGAAGATTTGCCCGGATTACCGCCGCCGCGACAAGTCGAGTTTCGTATTGATTTGGTCCCAGGAGCCGCGCCAGTAGCTCGAGCGCCTTATCGCTTAGCTCCATCTGAGATGCAAGAGCTATCCAATCAGTTACAGGAACTATTGGATAAGGGTTTCATACGCCCAAGCTTTTCACCTTGGGGAGCTCCAGTACTGTTTGTTAAGAAGAAGGATGGTTCGTTCCGGATGTGTATTGACTACAGGGAGCTGAACAAGCTGACAGTCAAAAATCGGTACCCCTTACCGAGGATTGACGACTTATTTGACCAGTTGCAGGGATCCAGTTATTATTCGAAGATAGATCTACGGTCAGGATACCACCAACTTAGGGTCCATGAGGAAGACGCGCCAAAGACAGCCTTCCGAACCAGATATGGCCATTATGAGTTCTTAGTGATGCCTTTCGGGCTAACTAATGCGCCGGCTATATTCATGGATCTGATGAACCGTGTGTGCAAACCATATTTGGACAAGTTTGTGATTGTGTTTATAGATGATATTCTAATTTACTCTCGAACCAAGGCCGAGCATGAGCAACACTTGAGGTTGATTTTGGAATTGTTAAGGAAAGAAAGGTTGTATGTGAAGTTTTCTAAATGTGAGTTTTGGCTTAGAGAGGTTCACTTTCTCGGTCACGTTGTAAACGAGAAAGGAATACACGTCGATCCTTCTAAGGTTAAAGCCATCGAAAACTGGGAAGCGCCAAAAACCCCAACTGAGGTGAGGCAATTCCTTGGACTAGCTGGCTACTATCGACGCTTCATTGAGAACTTCTCCAAGATAGCTCTACCTCTGACCGCGCTAACTCAGAAAGACAAGGCGTTTATTTGGGGCGAGAATCAGGAAGCGGCATTTCAAATGTTGAAACAGAAGTTATGTAGTGCGCCAATCTTATCCCTGCCCGAGGGGACGGATGACATCGTTGTTTACTGCGACGCTTCACACCAGGGACTCGGATGTGTCCTTATGCAGCGAGACAAAGTTATAGCGTATGCCTCGCGCCAACTTAAGACCAATGAAAAGAACTACACAACGCATGATTTAGAACTTGGAGCTGTTGTCTTCGCGCTAAAGATTTGGCGCCATTACCTCTACGGTACGAAATGTGTAATCTTTACGGATCACAAGAGCCTTCAGCATATATTCGATCAGAAGGATTTAAACATGAGGCAACGAAGATGGGTTGAATTGTTGAATGATTATGATTGCGAGATCAAGTATCATCCGGGGAAAGCGAATGTGGTAGCAGACGCGCTAAGCAGAAAGGAGCGAATAAAAACGCTACGAGTCAAGGCTCTAAGGTTGACCATTCACGCAGATCTCTCTACCCGCATCCGAGACGCTCAGCAAGAAGCCTTGAAACCAGAGTTTGTTAAAAACGAATGCCTTGGGGGTATGGTTAAAAGTTTGGAACTGAAAGAGAACGGCAATCTATTTTTCGCTAACCGCATATGGGTCCCTCTCAAGGGAGGATTGCGCGAGCAAGTTTTAAACGAAGCTCACAAGACGCGATATTCCGTACATCCTGGCGCAGACAAGATGTACCAAGATGTTAAAATGTTGTATTGGTGGCCCAATCTTAAAGGCGCCATCGCGACACATGTCAGTAAGTGCCTGACGTGTTCAAAGGTAAAGGCTGAATACCAGAAGCCGTCGGGGTTACTTCAACAGCCAGAAATTCCCATGTGGAAGTGGGAACAAATCTCCATGGATTTCATCACCAAACTGCCAAGGACACCTGGGGGTTACGACACGATATGGGTTATTGTAGATCGGCTAACTAAGTCAGCGCACTTCCTGCCGATTAAAGAAACTGATAAAATGGAAAAGTTAGCCCGACTATATATTCGAGAAGTAGTTTCAAAACATGGAGTCCCAGTGTCCATCATTTCTGATAGAGATAGTCGGTTCACCTCAAGGTTTTGGAGATCATTACAAGAGGGGTTAGGTACTCGACTGGACATGAGTACGGCTTATCACCCCCAAACGGATGGACAAAGCGAACGAACGATCCAGACATTGGAAGATATGCTGCGCGCGTGCGCGATCGATTTTGGAGGTAGTTGGGATACCCACCTTCCGTTAGTTGAATTTTCTTACAATAACAGTTATCACACAAGCCTCAAGGCAGCGCCGTTTGAAGCTTTATATGGGCGCAAGTGTAGATCCCCACTGTGTTGGGCTGAAGTGGGCGACAAGCAAATGACTGGTCCAGAAGTGATCCAAGAAACAACAGACAAGATTTTTCAGATAAGGGATCGCCTTAAGGCAGCACGCGACAGACAGAAAAGTTATGCTGATATGAGAAGGAAACCGTTGGAGTTTCAAGTAGGGGATAAAGTACTTTTGAAAGTCTCTCCATGGAAGGGAGTTCCCCGTTTTGGTAAGCGAGGAAAGCTAAATCCGCGCTACATTGGACCCTTTGAGATCCTGGAGAGGATCGGTCCAGTTGCTTATAAACTCCGTCTACCCGCCGAACTCAGTGGAGTTCATGATACGTTTCATGTATCCAACCTCAAGAAGTGTTTATCTGACGAAACGTTGATTTTACCGTTGGAAGAAATTCATATTGACAAACAGCTGCACTTCGTAGAAGAGCCTATAGCAGTAACCGATTGGAAAGAACAAAGGTTGCGCAGAAGCAGAATCAAGTTGGTAAAAGTTCAATGGAACTCGAGGCGTGGGCCTGAATTCGCTTGGGAAAGAGAAGATCAGATGCGCATAAAATACCCACACCTCTTTCAGAACATAGCTTCTGCCAGCAACGTCTCCTAAATTTCGGGACGAAATTCGTTTAACGAGGGGAGAATGTGACACCCGGTAAATTCCCAACCCCTTAAACTAAGTAATCAACCTAATAATTAGGTGATTGTAAATATTATGCGCGCCATGTTAGTCAGCGCGTGCATTTGTTATGTGCGCCCTGCGCGAGCGCGCTATGTTAAGAATCAGCGCGGGCACATTATGTGCGCCCGGCGCGAGCGTATGTTAGAATCAGCGCGGGCATTTATGTTTGCCCTGCGCAAGCGCGCCATGTTAGTCAGCGCGTGCATGTGTTATGTGCGCCCTGCGCGAGCGCACCATATTAAGAACCTGCGTGAGCATATGTTATATGCGCCATGCGTGAATGATGTGGCTTTATGTTTTCATGTAACTTAAACGTTATGTTGTCTATGGGATTGACCATCCCGCATGATGCTTAGGCGGGTGCATCCTACATCGTTTATGCGCGTGCGGAAGGGAACTAACCTCCCCGCATGGCGGGAACATTGAGAGCTAGTTTGTCTGAAGCTCCAAGATGGAATTGACTTCAACATGACTGATCACTATGTTGAAATACCAAGACCACCTGGAGAATCTACAAATGAAACTCAATGTCCCTAACTGCGAGAAGGTTACGCACCTACCCGCAGCAAAGAAATGTCCTACACGCAGAAAGCTATGCGCACCAAGTTATACGCGCAGAACACTTAGTCAAAATGATCAGATTTAAGGAAATTGTCCCCGCCCAAAAGAGGGCGGTAGCGTGTTTCAGAAAACTTCTACTTTTTACTGTACACTGTCTAAAGCACTGAAAAAGCAAACTGTAAAAGTCAACTGCCAGCCACCCACTCTCACCAGCCACAGCCCTGCATGTCCTGTCCATATCAAATCAGAATCTTTAATCTACTTTTCTACTCTTTTTAATAAATAATAATAATTTCCATACTTTATCATCATTTCAAAAGATTACAATTCCCTAAAGCAAGGGATTGTGTTCCCTTGAGTTTGCCTATAAATTTGTAGCCTAAATTATCACCCAAAACACACTTCAAAGAACTACAAACTTGCACTAATCCTTTCCCAAGCATCCGTTGTTTCCAGCTCCGATCCTGTTACTAGGTAAGCCGAGAATATAACCTTGAGACCTACTATCCAACCCTTATATTCTCCTATTACTTGATCTTAATATATATACTTGTTATTTAATCGTATTCTAGACCTTCGATTCCGAGGCCAACACCAAGAAAACCCAAATCTCGATTAATCTCTTAACAAAGAACCACAGGTGAGTCTCACAGCCCCTATTTTCACTGTTTTCACTATTTTTAAACTGTTTTCGGGGCGAGGGACACGTACTTAAATAATGTTTCATTACGGTATACTTATGAGCTATGCAAGCGATTATGTGTTTAAGTTATGTTTCATGATGAGCAATGCAAACGGTTATCTAAGGTTTACGATATATGTGCGCTAGAACTCGAGTAAGTGATCACTTTACCATTGGAACTCTAAGGGTAGGGACTGCTGGTTTGATCCACCCACTCGTAGGGGTCGCACCTCTTTGCATGGACGAGTGCCTAGTATGGTCATGGGGCAGTACTATGGGTTTGAGCCCGCTCGTAGGGGTCGCGCCACTTTGCATGGACGAGCGCCTTGTTTTCCGGCACAACGTCCGCGCGTAACCCGCGGGACGGAATTATTGATTAGCTCGTAGAGGCAGCGCCTCTTTGCATGGACGAGCACGGTTTTTCAGAAATGTCCACGCGTAAACCGCGGGACGATAATACATTATTTTAGCTCGTAGTGGCAGCGCCACTTTGCATGGACGAGCACATGTTCCTGAAACGTTCGCGCGTAACCCACGGGACGGTATTACTTGTTTCGCTCGTAGTGGCAGCGCCACTTTGCATAGACGAGCACAGTTTCTCAGAATTGTTCGCGCGTAACCCGCGGAACGATTTTATCAGAATATGTTGATAGAGCTATGTTTTACCAAGCATGTGTTTTAATGATGCTAACAGAATTATGTTTCAGAATGATTATGATGCAATACGATTTATCAAGTTACTAAAACTTGTGAACTCACTCAGTTTATACTGATTCAAATGTTTTTACGTGTCTTTCAGGAGATAACTAGGTAGCGCATGGAGTCACACTTAGAGCACCTCACGCTGAACATTTAAAACTAGCTTTTTGGAAGATTTTAGTTCTATCCCTTCGATGCGCGTGGTTGTACCCGCCGCGCAAGGGGATATGGCGTGGAAATCTTCAACAGCTTTTATACTTGGATGTTTTTATGTAATCTTAAACAATGTAATGTATTTGTATTAAACATTTCATGCGCAATGAAAATCTTTGAATGTTTTGCAATGGCCCGTGCTTAATTATCAATCCCCACTCGCGCGCGCCAGGCTGTTTCCGCCGCTCAGGGCCGGGTGTGACACCACCACTTGAAGGATGCAATTGAAAAAGATGTGAAATCAGGCAAGCTGGCTCACCTGGTGAAAAACTCAAGACCAGAAAATGAACAACCAGAAGGAGCCTCAGCCAGCAAAAAGTACAAAAGAATCTGTGTAGCCGAGGGAGGAAGGCAAGGGCAAATATCAAGAAAGAGAAGCGCGCAAATCCAAGGAGATTGGCGCGAGCAACAAGTAATCTTCCCAAGAATCAGGGGAGGCCCTTCTATCAGCAGTCCTCTTGTCATCACTACACACATTGCTCATTATGAAGTGTCAAAAATCCTGGTGGACACTGGCAGCGAATCAGACATCATGTATGAGCAATGTTTCAGGAAACTGGATCCGGCAGACCAAGCAAGGCTTGAAATTGTGAATGCACCAATCTCTGGTGTTTCAAATGAAATCATTCATCCCCTAGGTCAAATACAATTTGAACTAACCATGGGGGATGAAAAACACAAGCGAGCCGAAGTTGTCAACTTCTTGGTCTTGCCCACCACTTCATGCCACAATATGATCTTGGGTAGGGGAACGATTGCCCAATTCAACGCCATAC
Source organism: Bidens hawaiensis (assembly GCF_021521415.1). Classification (NCBI taxonomy): domain Eukaryota; kingdom Viridiplantae; phylum Streptophyta; class Magnoliopsida; order Asterales; family Asteraceae; genus Bidens; species Bidens hawaiensis. The sequence continues at coordinate 664,060 of NW_027491500.1, forward strand.
CGTCGCCAGCGCACGGCGCGTTGGGGTTCCCAACACCAACAGGTGTAACTTTTGTATACCGAGATCATTTGTGTGCAGTGACAAGTACTCCGCGGGAAGGGAGAATGAAACTTCCAATGGCAGACAACGCGCCAGAGGAATGGATTCTCAACCCAAAATTCCCGGAGCAAACAATCACAATTGGCGCTACGATATCAAACGACACGAGGTTGAGAATGAAAAGATTGCTCACAGCATATATGTCGGTCTTCGCGTGGCAACACTCTGATATGACTGGGGTTCCGCTAGACCTGGCGCAACATTCTCTCAACACGTTCAAGTCTGTAGAGCCAATTGCTCAAAAGAAGAGAGTCATGGGGGATGAGAAGGCGAGGGCCATGAATGAGCAGGTTGAGGATCTATTGCGCGCAAACATCATCCGCCCGATACGATACCAGACATGGGTAGCCAATCCTGTGATGGTAAAGAAAAGTAACGGGTCGTGGAGGATGTGCATTGACTTCAAGGACCTCAACAAAGCGTGCCCAAAAGATTGTTACCCCCTCCCAAACATCGACGCAAAGGTGGACTCCGTGGCGCCATTCAAGCTCAAATGTTTCCTGGATGCCTACAAGGGCTATCACCAGATTCAAATGGCACCACAAGACGAGGACAAGACCGCCTTCAGAACCGACAAGGGTGTTTTTTGTTACACAAAAATGCCCTTTGGTTTGAAGAATGCGGGAGCCACCTACCAAAGACTTATGGATGCTGTTTTCAACGAGCAAATTGGAAGAAACCTAGAAGTCTACGTGGATGATTTGGTGATCAAAAGCAGGGAGGAAAAACAAATGCTCAAAGACATCGAAGAAACCCTGGGGCGCCTAAAGGAAGTTAACATGAAGCTCAATCCGAGCAAATGCACTTTCGGCGTACAGGAGGGAAAATTTCTAGGTGTAATGGTCACCAAGGATGGTTTCAAGGTGAACCCAGAAAAGGTGGAGGCCATCCTTGACATGCCCTCGCCATCCACCATGAAAGAAGTCCAGAAGCTGAATGGTAGATTGGTTTCAATCAACAGGTTCCTAGCGAACCATGCAAGCAAATCTACCCCATTTGTCAACACATTGAGGAATTGCTTAAAGAAAAGCTAATTCAAATGGACTCCTGAGGCCGAGCAAGCTTTCAGTGAGATAAAAGAATGTTTGATAAATCTGTCCGCGCTCACAGCTCCACTTCCTGGTGAAATTTTAACATTGTACCTATCAGCAGGAGAGCGCGCCATCGGCGCAGTATTGTTGGTGGATCGCAAGGGAATCCAAACGCCAATATACTATGTGAGTCGGGTGCTGACAGATCCTGAGACGCGCTACTCCATCATGGAAAAGTTAGTTTTGTCACTAACACACGCGTCGCGCAAGCTTCATAGATATTTCAATGGTCATCCCATTGAAGTTCTGACTGGTTACAACATCCAGCAAGTCTTGCGGCGCCCCGCGCTCTCGGGAAGGCTGACAAAATGGGCGCTGGAATTAGGAGAGCACACGATCGCCTATAAGCCCCGTCCAGAAATAAAGGGACAAGTCTTGGCTGATTTCATTGCAGAAATCCCCGAAGGAAAAATTGAAGAGGCTCAGCGCGAGGTAGACCCTCCGCGAGCCAATAATGAAGAAAATGTTTGGAGTTTGTTCACTGACGGAGCTTCAAACAACGAAGGGTCCGGCGCAGGCCTCAAACTGGTGGATCCAGAGAATCATGAATATACTTACGCCATCAGGTTGGACTTCAAGAGCACCAACAATGAAGCTGAGTATGAAGCCCTGCTGGCTGGCCTGCGCATCGCGCACAACTTCGGAGTTAAAAAGCTAGAGGCCCATGTTGATTCATACTTGGTAGCAGCACAGGTCAATTGCCTTTATGATGCCAAGGAGAATACCATGCCTCTGTATCTAGAGCAGGCGAAAAAGCTCATCGAACAATTTGACTGCTTCAGAATCATTCATATTCCGCGCAGTGAAAACAAATCTGCCGACGCGCTGAGCAAGATGGCATCAACCAGCTTCGATCACTTTGGCAAAGATGTCAGGGTAGAAGTAATGAGCAACCCGTCGGTGGGAGCGAAGTCTGTCCTTGTAACTCATACAACCCCTTCATCATGGATAACTCCAGTAATGGAATTCTTGAATGAGGGAAAAGTACCGGACGATCGCGCACAGGCGAGGAAGATAAGACACAAGTCGCAGAACTATGAACTGCTTGATGGTACACTATATCGACGCTCTTATCTTGGACCGCTCATGAAATGCCTAGATGCTGAGGAAGCAAGCTACGTGATCAGAGAGATACATGAAGGAATCTGTGGAATACATGCTGGCCCGCGCATGGTGGTTACCAAGGCAATGAGCGCAGGTTACTATTGGCCAGGCATGTACTTGGACGCTTTAAAAGAGATCCAAAAATGCAAAGCGTGTCAGAGCTATGAGCCAAAAACCATGCGGCCAAAGAACAACTTGATTCCGGTGACCTCCGCATGGCCTTTCCACAAATGGGCCATCGATATTGTGGGACCCCTACCGCAAGCGCAAGGGCGAGTAAAATTTTTGGTAGTGGCAGTAGACTATTTCACAAAATGGGTTGAAGCCAAGCCACTAGCAAAAATCACAGCCGAAGCGATGAAGCAGTTTATCTGGAGCCACATCATATGCCGTTTTGGCTTGCCCATGGAAATTGTGAGTGATAATGGCAAGCAATTCACAGACAGGAAGATATCCAGCTGGCTTAAGGAATTGCGCATCAACCAAATCTTCACTTCAGTATACCACCCTCAGGGGAATGGCCAAGTGGAGCGCGCAAACCAAAGCTTGTTAAATGGGCTGAAGAAAAGGTTGGAGGGAGAATCCCATTCTTGGGTCGAAGAGCTACCTAATGTCCTGTGGGCACACAGGACATTAAGCAAAACCAGCAATGGCGAATCCCCGTTCAGCCTAACCTATGGAACGGAGGCTATGATTCCAGCAGAAATTGGATGCCCATCCCATAGAGTGCTCATGATGAACAAGATTGATAACGAGCGCGAAAGGAGGTTGGATCTCAACTTACTTGAAGGGCGCAGAGAGGCGGCTATCATCAGTGAAGCCAAGTACAAGAAAAAACTGGAAAAATATTACAATCAGCGCGTGAAAGAATGCCACTTCAAGAAGAATGATTTTGTCCTTCGAAACAATGAAGCTAGCCGCGCGATACCCCCGGGAAAGATGTCCCCCAATTGGGAGGGACCTTATCAAGTCTCGGAAGAATTGGGAAAAGGCGCATACGCTTTAAAATATTTGAATGGAAAGAAGATCCCGCGCGCATGAAACGCGGCACAGCTTAGAAAATGTTTCATGTAAAATTTGTAATCAAGGCTCTTTAAGCCATTATGAATAATGATACGCGCTATCTTCTCTTAATGTGGATTCTATTACCTTTTGCATACATGTTTCACACTTCCCTTTATTAATTTTGAGCAATATGACAACATTGTATTGACATCAAAACAAAAAATAAAACGAAGTAAAACATACATGCGCGAGCTTCAAGCTCAAACGCGTTAACGAGTCTTAACTCTAAAACGTCAGGGCCTTAGCCCAATAATATGAGCCTTAGCTCAGGGCCTTAGCCCAATAATGTGAGCCTTAGCTCAAATCACACACAACATCCATCCTACATGCTGCGCAGCCTGACCATAAAAATACCTAAGCACAACTAAGGCAAAGCAAATGCCAAAACATAGTTGTTAAGGTCTCAGGTCGAGGTCGCGCATGAAATTGTAATGGATATCAGAGTAACACATACTGACACGTAAAGGCTAAAAAACTCATAATTCCCTATAATAAATGCGCGATAACGTCGCGCAGAAGAGGAATAATGAAGCGCCAAAGCACGTGTCAACATAGTCAGGATATTGCAAAATCACTTACAAAATGACAAGGATTAAGTTTAATGATTTCCTTACAACCTTGTTCTTATTTCAACGTGCAAGCATATCTTATATTCAACAAGCAAACATGCAATATAAAGAGATGAATGGGGAATGCGCAAGATGCGAATAAGGGAAAAACAAAATTTCATTCCAAAGCATTGAAATTTACAAGTTTACAAGATGATGAGATACAAAACTACAAATAAAAAACAAAAAACATGAAGGGCCTCAAGTCTCCACGTCGACGTCAACCTCTTCATCGTCCTCATCACCGCCCTCAGCATCTAGCGCAGCCCACTCCTCGTCATCTCCAAACTGACCATAGTCAAGATGTTCGTCCTGAATGGAGTCGCCTTCTGTCACAATAGTGTCAGGAGCGGGTCCTTTGGCCACGCCAGAGCCGCTAGCAGGGGCAGCATTCCCCGCGCCATCATCGCCGCCACCAGCCCCTTCGCACTCGTCAAGTAATTTCTTTAGCGCTCCGAGATCGGGCTGGTCAGCAAGCGCGGATATCTGCAAATCATAAGGAAAAATATTAGTACAAAAAGACTTGGAAAATAAGTCAAGGTAATCTCATTAAGGTTAAAATACCTGCGCAAGGATGGGAATGGGAGTATTCAAATACTTCTCCCCCATCTCGGCCATGTCCGCGCAGGCAACGTCGCTCTGATAAGGGTAGTCGGATGGGTTCTTCTTCAGCATGCCATATTCATAGCCATCCTTAAACCCTTCAGCTCGACCCACCAAGCGCGCGGCAGCGTTGCAATCCATCACAAGGGCCTGAAACTCGTCTGAGTATTTCATCGCGTAAGCGCAACGAGTCATACCCTGTGAGATTAGCCATTGGCGATCCTGCGCGAGGGAAGCAACAGACGTCTCAAGAGCAGGAATCTGAGAGTTTAACAACTCAACAGTTTCCTTAGTCTGTTTCAGCTCCTCTTTGTCGGACGCTGCTGCCGCCAAGGTTTCTTCCTTTTCCGCTCGCGCAACATCTAGTGCTTCCTGGCTAGACGCTGCCGTCGCCAAGGCTTCATCTTTCTCGGCCCGCGCGGCCGCCAGCTCCTTCTTCAGGCGCGCAACCTCACTCTCCAATGATGATTTGTCAGTTATAGACTGAACAAGAGCTTGGTCACGCGCCTCCGCGTCCAGCTCCAAGTCGCGCACTCTACGCGCGTACTTGGCCGCGTCCACCTCGGCCGCCTGTAGCTTCTCCCGCGCAGCCTGTAGCTCATTCCCGCGCTTCACGAAAGCGGTGTTGGCACTTGCTCTGTTCTCGCTGAGCTCTGCTTGGAGTTTCTCAGCTCTCTCTCGAGCATCAGAAAGATTCCAAGCAGACACTTTAGCCTCTTGCTTGGCTTCCGCAAGAGCATCACGTACCTTTACGTAATCATAGCGAAGCTCTTGGGAGGCAGCAAAGAAAGCCGACCCAGAAAACAGATGATCGTTGAGCAAGTCATCGCGAGCGCGGTGCTCCTGAAACCTCCTTTCAGCTGGAGGCACAGAATGAGCCCAGAAGTCCTCACACACACCCATGGACTGAAATGAGCTGTCCTCAGTAATATTCCATCTCGGGCGGTAAATGTGATCGGCTTCCTGCAAACACAAAGTAATGATCTAAGTCATCAAAACACTAATATGGAAGTCCGTGCAGCGGAGCAAAAACGAACTTATACCTGCGGGGATGAAGCAGAAAAGTCAGCGCCAGGCCCACGTGAAGATGGCGCCGCGAAACCTCGTGGCGCTGCAGGGCTGGCACGGCCGCTGTCGGAGCCTTCAACTTGAACCTCCTCATACTCCTCTGAAACAGGCCTTTTCTCCTGCGACCTAGAACCAAAATCAGTATCGCGAGGAGGGCTGCGCGCAGGAGGAGGTGAGGGAGGTCTCGACGCCGCCAGGTCGGCGCGTAAAACGGCTTCCTGCTCCTTAGTAATCCCGATGAGGGGAGATTCAGCGCTTGCAGGAGCAGGAGCAGAATCAACGGCGCTGGCACCGGCGCCAGCAGTGCCGCCAGCAGCTTGTACGCCAGCAATGACTCCTATGAAAAAATCAACAAAAAGAAATGGTTCATGACTTGATCTAAAAGAAAAAAGTCAGAAAATAAAAGCGCAATACATACCTTGGCGCAACTCCGTTCGCGAGTCAAACATCGCCATGAAGTCCATTCTCCCCTTTTTTGAGGGTAAAACAGGGGACTTCGAAGCGACCTCCGGCGCAGGCTCGGCACCTGGTTGCCCCTAAGGTTGGTCCACCAAGGTCGCCGGCTCTACAAACATTTGAGTGAGCAAAGATTCATTAGTAACTCTATCAGAATCGCGCTCATAGAACCATAAAGGATAAGCAAAGTATACCTGTCGAAGAGGAAACGGCAGGCGCAACGCCGCTCCCCTTTTCCGCCGCGCGAAGGGAGGAGGTAGTGGCACCATACCTCGTGTGGACAGGAGGTCTGCCCACTTTTTGAGGCAGGGAAGACAAGGAAAACTTGGTGGTAAACACCTGGGTTTTCTCAAGTCCCTTCGCCTGAGTAGGAGGATCCTGAACAACAGGGGAATCATTTTTCTTCTGTTTCTTACTGGCCCCTGCGCCAGTTTTCCCTTTAGCCTTACGCTTTAGTTGGGGCACCTCAACCTCCTCCTCCTCCTCCTCTTCCGCGAGCTCAAGCTCGTAGTTCTCAAGCGCGTCTACAATACGTGCAACAGAAATGTTAGCCAAATTTGGTATTATAAAGGCATAAGCATAAGAACAAAGGCTTACCAGGCGCATCGCTGTCAAAGAGAAATTCCAGATCAACAGGGATGAACATGTCATCGAAGCGATCGGGAAAGCCAACCTCCCCAGCGCCCAGCGCGACGGAGCCACCCTCCATATGCTCATCATAGGCGGCGTGGACATACTCCTTGCTGACTGCACAAAACAAGTCAAATGATATCAGCAAAACGAATTATATTCGCGCAGAAGTAATGCAATGAGTTAACTTACACAAGCCGTCAACTTGGATAACGGGCTCAGTCGCGCTGTCAGCCCACCTCCTGCTCATACCAACCCCCACCAGCGCCTCCTCGCAAATGTTCTTAGCGGGGGATGGTTCGGCAGTCAACTTTTTAACCCAGGCGCCAGTTGGGTTCTTGAAGACACCCACATCCGCAGGCGCAGAAGAGATCGCGCGCATGGTCATGCGGATGGGGATCACACCAGCCTTAATGTAAAAAAATCTCTCAGACCAGTCATGAAGGCTCTTGAATGAAACAGTGCAGCACTTGACCTTCTGACTGCGAGGAATAAATGAGAACCAAGAATCTTGGATCTTGGGCTTATAAAAAAACTGAAAGCGCCGAGGGGTGGGCTCCTCGCGCTGAGATTTGCACATGAACTCAAAATGAGTCATGTGCACGAGTCCAAACGGATGGACTTGGGATATATGAATCCCATAAAACCTAAGCAGCGCACCCACAAACCTTGTCATCGGGAGACGAAGGTTGCAATGGGTGAAAAAATGGCAATAAAGGGATATATAGCCGGTGGGCGGCCGCCGTTTGCCCGGCCGCCGGCAGCATGCAGCCATACTCAGGGAGAAAACCCTGAGAGGCGATAAGGCTGTCAAAATCGGACTGCCTCAGTTTACAGGGGATCTCATCCCACTTCTTCACTGCCTTGGTCTTCCCTACCTCCTCCGATGAGGCCTCAGCAGCCCTCTTCCCCTTGCCGGTCTTCTTCAACGTAGACATTACTAACGATTTCACACGGCGATGGATATGGGAGATTGTATTGTCTGAGCTATCAGACATACAACTATAAAATCGGACAAAAGATGCTTCTGAAGAACAGAGATCTGGAAGCAGAAGACAGGTAATCGGAATAGAATGAAAGAAAGGAAGGCTCTGAATAAACAACAAGGAAGATGAAGGTTAAAACTCTAAGGGCTTGCTTTTATAGGCCCAGGAGAGAGAAAATTTGGTACTGATCGGACTTCACGCGCCTCCACTCGCAGGTGTAAACCAACGCGAGCGCGACACGTATCCCTGACACTGTGTGAGGGGACAAGAAAGGAAAAGATACAGGGGCTGCCAGAGTTCACGCGCCACCACTCGCAGGTACGGACCAACGCGAGCGCGACACGTGTCCCTGACACTATGTGAGGGGACATGAAAGGCAACTGTAGCACCTCGAGCACACGAAAAGTCTGACACGTCTCCATCACTGATGCATGTCAGCAACAACCAACCACGTACATAGACGATTCGTTTCAACCAAAAGGATAGAATTTCGCGCAACGACGAGTAATAAGAAGAAAAAGACAAAACCCTACTAAAAGAGCAAACTATTAAGTCTAATATCTATCTTACCTCGCGCGCGCGAGACAAGACACACATTAGACTGGGGGGGCTTGAAGAGGTATGTACCCGCCTCAACACCGAGCGAGGCGGGTCAACCCACAAGATATAGACAAGAGGCTTGAAATCAAGATATTATGAAGGCACAAAGCCAAAACCTATGCGCATGGCGCATATCACATATGCTCACGCATATCACATATGCTCACGCATATCACATATGCTCATGCATCACATGCTCAGGCATCACATATGCTCAGGCATCACATATGCTCAGGCATCACATATGCTCACGCATCACATATGCTCACGCGTATCACATGCTCACGCATATCACATCTGCGCGTGGCGCATCCGCGCGTGGCGCATATCACATGCTTGTGCATATCACATCTGCGCATGAAACATCTGCGCGTGAGAATAAAGAGAAGACCTCGCGCATCCTCAGGATAGGCGCATACCACACATGCACATAATCAACCTCGTCCTTATCCAAATTATGGTAAGGACAACCTTGATTGTGCACGTCAGACAACCTTCCAGAAGGTATCTTTTTAAGGAATAAGAATATGCTGATGTTGACAGCTGCCAATGAAAGGTGGACAACTCAGCAAAACCCATGTGCAACTAACCAATGAAAAAGCACCAGGTGTCCCAAGGACACGTGGCGCGAAGCTATAGGAGGAGGCCAAAAAGGCCCTAATTGGGTCTGAGCCCAATCATTGGAAACCCTAGCACTATAAATACCACATCAACTCCCCAAGGAGAGGGACACCCTATTACACAGTATTCAGCTATATTAAGCAATACACTCCATTTTCCTTACTCTCAGATTATTATCTTCTCCTACAAACTCTTATTCTCACACCGGAGGGTTACCCCAAAGAGGACCCCTCTGTCCCTTTCTGAGGGGTAAGTTTACGGTGCTGTTCATTTTGTAGGTGGAAGAATCCAGATCCCAGAGAACCATCGGTGAAATAGCATAATCACACCCGAGGAAAGTCGATCGTCGACCAGTGAGTCGATCTACGTTTCTTCAACTCGTAATCATGACTTGTTATCGTAACAATTTATCCTTTATTGTTTCTAAATAATTCATTATTTTACTATCTTTTCTTATGCTCTCCTCTTCCCTTCACAAGTTCTCATTTCTTGTTTTAGTCTTTTACTTGTCACAAACAAATAATTAAAAGGGCTATTTGATGAAGTACTTTAAAATTTCACCCGTTGGCCGGAAACACTCTTAACTAACGAAATGTTTACCATCACTCACAACTTTTATCTTATTTTCTTCTGGTACTCCAAGCAAACGTGAAACTTAAATATTTTTATGATGTGACATTTATTGAAATGACTTGGGAATGATAGAAGAAAATAAGCTGAAAGTTGGGAGTGGTAGCAAACATTTTGTTACTGAGAGTGTTTCCGGTCAACAAGTGAAAATTGAAAGTATTTAAATTCAATAACTCTAATCAAAAGGATAACTATGCATAAAAAATAGAAATATAGGACACTTTTCAAACAAACTTTGACCTTATATTAATTATGTCATTGCAAGTTATCAAAACTATCAAATTAATCCGATAGACAAATTTACCATGTTTATCACTTACTCATCGCTCTATAGAAGATGGTCGATCCGTACACACTTAGTCACTTATATAAATGTTAAGAGATGTTTGACGATGGCAAATTAAGACGGTCATTTTAAGCTATGTGAAACGGAAAAATCCTGACACGTGGCCATTTAGTTGACAAAAATGACTTTCACATTGCACACCCACTACAATGTTTTATGACAGGTGTTAGTTAAACAGACAAATTAATCATTAGGTGAGTGAAAGAGACAAATTAATCGTTAAGTGGAGCAAGATGAAGTGAGATGATTGTTTATTATTAATTAATAGTTAAAAAAATTTAAAAATCAACCAAGATGCCCTCGCACCTACCATCGTGACCAAGGCCATGCCCCTGCGCCTTGTTTGACGCCTTTTTTAGAACGGCTACAGATTGACATCTATCTATTTCTGTTCATGTAACATCTATGCATTTCCATGCATGCAATCGCTAGTCTTTTATGCTCGTATATAATAAAGTTCGTGTATTAGTTCACCATTTGTAATATTATGGAATCATATATTATTTATTACTTGTTAGTAACATTATCATCATATGCACAATTACATGATTCTATGTTCATTTCATCATACATCATTAATGTGACACGTTGAACCCGGAATGTCTGGATTTAATATTTTTCATTATTAATTTTATCCTAAAGTAATTTTATTTATATCCTTAATTCAAATTAAAAAGAAGCTTCTAAAATATTCTATTTTTGTTCTCCAAGAGTTGTCTTATCCAAATCTTGAATTCTAAACCTAGTCAAATTCTATCTCTAATTCATCATAATCTCTTCTCTAAACACCCTTATAAATAGAACTCTATAGAACCCTCAAAATTCATTCAGAACATGCATATTCCAAAGCCCCAAGGTTGCAAAGTCGTGATCTTCATCCTCTCAAAGATTCACAAGTCATTTCCTTCATAGTAAGTTATGTTTTTCATTTAATGTTTTGTTCTTTCATTCTGCAGAAAAAACCTTTTATTTCAACGCTTAGATCTCGGTCATAATATATCCAAATCACGAATTTCAAAAGCCTAAGTTGTTATTTATGTGTCTAGTATCTCTGTAATTTTTGGTGTAAAATTTATAAAGTTTAGAAACGTTTTTATTATTTTTCTTTAACAAAAAGTCTTGCTGAAAATCTTGACAAATATCTTTAGCCTCAAAACGAATGTCATAACTCACCCATGTTTACGAATTATGACCCAATTTTTGGATATATTGTAGACCTATGAATTATAAAATTTATCAAACTGAAACTCCTTAATTCGTTAAAGTATCGATTTTTAGTGATTTTTCTACTAAACTGACTCCAAATTAGACCCCTCGGTAGTCTACGAATTTTCTATTTTTTTTAATAAATATTTAAATATTATAAAAATTATATAAGGTACAAAATGCATACGCTTACAACATATAAAATTGTCGTGATCTAAATCAAAGGTTTACTATTTTTAAAAATTTGTGTCTTAAACAGCAATCAATCTATGTTTTTCTGGAAAAGATAATCTAAAAACCCTAAACCATAAAGTATCACTTAAAACTCTAAAATACAATTGTACTTTCAAACAAACACCAAATCTATAGATATTCAACCAAGGGTTCTATCACCAAGGCTACGACCTAAGGAAAAACCAAGTGGCGTGTCCGGGCGTGAATGGACCCACTTACCTTTTCCTAGGAACCTGAGGTCAGAGATTCTATTCCACTGAAATAGGGTAGTATTCTAATAACAACTTTCTTGATCATTAGGGCTCTAAACAAAAGTGTTGCAAGTCTCAATTCATCAACAAAGGTGAATTCATAGCCTCTTTTCATGCTTTTAAGCGTTTTATACTTCGGGGTGAAAACATGCATAATCAATTTGTTTTACATGTTATTTGATTCAAGCTTTATTCATGATATTTATTGTGTGATTATTACAAGTGTATACTTATTCGCATGTACAACCATTAACTTGTTAAAGCTTGTGGTAGTATGATGATAGATCTATTGGCCCTACCCGCCCACGCAGGCCTCGGGTAGAGGCCTGTGTGTTTAGAATCCGACGATCATTAAACATTAAACATACTAATCGTGGATTAGACGACTCGCTAAACGTGTCAGATGTTTGGTTGTAATCACAAAGTATACAAAGTAACTTAACACATATGGATTGCTTTCAACTTAAAACTTATTCTGTTAAAACCTATGTTCTCACCAACTATTTTTAGTTGACACTCTCGCATGTTTTTCAGGTATTGAAAATTTGCTTGTTGAAGATTTCTTGATGCAAGATATAGGATTGCATGATTGGACCTAGCTTAATATAAAACAATTTATTTCGTTGTATCTCTGTATTGCTTGTTATTGAATTGAATTAAACAACTATTGTAACACGTAGTATCATGTGCTATGAGCAATCACCGTCTCACCTCAACGTATTCCGCCGTCGATTAGGGTGTGACAATTCATACTCCTAAACTAGATCAATAAAAAATCTACTCATATGCTAGGTTTTAAACTCTGGTATTTACTTTTAAAAACAAGAGCCTTTACCACCAAACTAAGGCTAGAATGAAAGACACAAACATATCAATATCGATATCACTTCGACTGATATAAAGTTACTTTCAAGTGTCTATATGTTGGTTCCGACACCTGAATCAAGTAATGATGTTAGTTCCAATACAATAATGATCATTGTCGAAGCACGAAATGAATCTTACCTGATCCATGACGATGTTTCCACGGATTTTCGAGATGAACGAACCACGTCTTGATCTTCTTCTTCAGCGGCTGCGCCTGTGACCTGCAATGGTTTCGGGGGTGTGGAGGCGACTGCTAAGATATCCTGAGGATTTCTTGTTCACAGACACAAAAAGTGGTGGTGGCTCTTATTGAGCATGACCTATGATAAGGAGGTGGAGACCTCCTTATATAGAGTCTCATGGCCACCATCATGGTACCCTAATGGGCCTAGCCCAGTTAGGGTTACCTCCACAAAACCCCCTCGGCCCAATAACATTGTATTAGTCCATGCGATAAAATAGGCCAAACATAATAGATTTAGGGTCGTAGAACCGGGTTTTAGTACCATACCCCTACAAGCCCCCCCAAGTCCAGTGTTGCTCCTGGGCGCGCAAGCGTCTAGGTGGAGCGCTGGACTTTATAAGGTGTGAGGCGGTTTTTTCCCCTTTTCTTTGGCCTTGTCTTTATTGTCTGAGTTTTGAGAGGCTTTCTTCATGATGGTGACATGTTGTAATAAAAGCCTGCGCGCGAGGCGACTTACGAGCTATAATAATAATGAAGCTCGCGCGTGAGGCGACTTACGAGCTATAATAATAATGGAGCTGGCGCGAGAAGCGACTTACGAGTTATAATAATAATGAAGCTGGCGCGAGAAGCGACTTACGAGCTAAAATAATAATAATGCCTGCGCGCGAGAGGCGTCTTACGAGCTGTAGCATAATAAAGCCTGCGCGTGAGGCGTCTTACGAGCTAAGAATAATAAAAGCCTGCGCGCGAGAGGCGTCTTATGAGCTTTGAGAATAATAGTTGAGCTGGCGCGTGAGGCGACTTACGAGCTGTGAAAGTAATAAAGCTTGCGCGCGAGAGGCGTCTTATGAGCTTTGAAAATAATAATTGAGCTGGCGCGTGAGGCGACTTACGAGCTGTGAAAGTAATAAAGCTTACGCGCGAGAGGCGTCTTATGAGCTATAAGAATAATAATTGAGCTGGCGCGTGAGGCGACTTACGAGCTGTGAAAGTAATAAAACTGGCGCGTGCGGCGACTTACGAGCCTGTAGAATAATGAGAGCCTGCGCGCATGGCGACTTACGAGCTGTAATAATAAAGAAGCTGGCGCGCGAGGCGACTTACGAGCTGTAATAATAAAGAAGCTGGCGCGCGAGGCGACTTACGAGCTTGTAGAATAATGAAGCTGGCGCGCAAGGCGACTTACAAGCTATAATAATAGAGCCTGCGCGAGTGGCGACTTACGAGCTAAGAATAATAAAGCCTGCGCGCGAGAGGCGTCTTACGAGCTGAGAATAATAAAAGCCTGCGCGCGAGAGGCGTCTTACGGGCCGTAAGAATAATAACAGCTTGCGCGCGAGGCGTCTTATGAGCTGTGTGAATAATAAAAGCCAGCGCGTGAGGCGACTTACGGGCTGTAAGAATAATAACAGCTTGCGCGCGAGGCGTCTTATGAGCTGTGAATAATAAAGGCCTGCGCGTGAGGCGACTTACGGGCTGTAAGAATAACAACAGCTTGCGCGCGAGGCGTCTTATGAGCTGTGTGAATAATAAAAGCCTGCGCGTGAGGCGACTTACGGGCTGTAAGAATAATAACAGCTTGCGCGCGAGGCGTCTTATGAGCTGTGTGAATAATAAAGCCTGCGCGCGAGGCGACTTACGGGCTGTAAGAATAATAACAGCTTGCGCGCGAGGCGTCTTATGAGCTGTAATAATAGTGGAGCTTGCGCGTGAGGCGTTTTACGAGCTACTTTATGTCACGCGCAACGTGCAGATGTTGCATGCACGTGCGCGTAGACTTTGGTTTTGTGTTATGCGCCACGCGCAGATGTTGCGTGCGCGTGCGTGTAGACTGTGACATGTGCGAGCATGTGATGCGTAGGCATGTGATGCGTAGGCATGTGTAATATGCGTGAGCATATGTGATGCGTGAACATATGGTATGAGGATTCCCAACCCCTAAGTTTGGCGCGTAGCCATATGGGATATTATGGGGATTCCCAACCTTGAAGTTCGGCGCGTAGCCATATGGGATATTAGGAGGATTCCCAACCTTGGCGCGTAGCCATATGGGATATTATGAGGATTCCCAACCTTGAAGTTTGGCGCGTAGCCATATGGGATATTATGAGGATTCCCAACCTTGGCGCGTAGCCATATGGGATATTATGAGGATTCCCAACCTTGAAGTTTGGCGCGTAGCCATATGGGATATTATGAGGATTCCCATCCTTGGCGCGTAGCCATATGGGATATTATGAGGATTCCCAACCTTGGCGCGTAGCCATATGGGATATTAGGATTCCCAACCTTGGCGCGTAGCCATATGGGATATTAGAAGGATTCCCAACCTTGCAGTTTGGCGCGTAGCCATATGGGATATTAGGAGGATTCCCAACCTTGGCGCGTAGCCATATGGGATATTATGAGGATTCCCAACCTTGAAGTTTGGCGCGTAGCCATATGGGATATTATGAGGATTCCCATCCTTGGCGCGTAGCCATATGGGATATTATGAGGATTCCCAACCTTGGCGCGTAGCCATATGGGATATTATGAGGATTCCCATCCTTGGCGCGTAGCCATATGAGATATTATGAGGATTCCCAACCTTGAAGTTTGGCGCGTAGCCATATGGGATATTATGAGGATTCCCATCCTTGGCGCGTAGCCATATGGGATATTATGAGGATTCCCAACCTTGGCGCGTAGCCATATGGGATATTAGGATTCCCAACCTTGGCGCGTAGCCATATGGGATATTAGAAGGATTCCCAACCTTGCAGTTTGGCGCGTAGCCATATGGGATATTAGAAGGATTCCCAACCTTGGCGCGTAGCCATATGGGATATTATGAGGATTCCCAACCTTGAAGTTTGGCGCGTAGCCATATGGGATATTATGAGGATTCCCATCCTTGGCGCGTAAAAACCCAGATGGTGGTTTCCGCGGCGGCACATGCACGGCTGCGGAGTGAGAACCCACGGGCGTGCGTACATGGCGGCGGAAGTCTGGTAATTTCCGGATCTGCAATTTAAGAGTCAGATCTGCAACTTTAGACCTAAAATCCAGGTCTGTAATCTAGACCTAGATCTGTAAATCAGATCTGGACAGATCTGAAGCCCGGAGCAGATTTAAAACCATCACAGATTCGGAGATCTGATCATTCCAATCACGGATTTTCCTTCTTGCCCAGATCTGGAAGCCTCTTTTTAGATCTATGGATCTTTTTGAGCTTTAAATAGAACAAGCTTTGAAGCATTTTTCTGTAAACTTCCAGATCTGCGTTTTTCTTGGGAGAGATCTGACAGCCGAGATGAAGATCGAAGGGCAGTTCGTTGCCGTCCCACGGATGGCGCCAATGTCGAAGCACGAAATGAATCTTACCTGATCCATGACGATGTTTCCACGGATTTTCGAGATGAACGAACCACTTCTTGATCTTCTTCTTCAGCGGCGGCGCCTGTGACCTGCAATGGTTTCGGGGGTGTGGAGGCGACTGCTAAGATATCCTGAGGATTTCTTGTTCACAGACACAAAAAGTGGTGGTGGCTCTTATTGAGCATGACCTATGATAAGGAGGTGGAGACCTCCTTATATAGAGTCTCATGGCCACCATCATGGTACCCTAATGGGCCTAGCCCAGTTAGGGTTACCTCCACAAAACCCCCTCGGCCCAATAACATTGTATTAGTCCATGCGATAAAATAGGCCAAACATAATAGATTTAGGGTCGTAAAATCGGGTTTTAGTACCATACCCCTACAATCATCATGGAGAATCTT
This sequence comes from Bidens hawaiensis, assembly GCF_021521415.1. Classification (NCBI taxonomy): domain Eukaryota; kingdom Viridiplantae; phylum Streptophyta; class Magnoliopsida; order Asterales; family Asteraceae; genus Bidens; species Bidens hawaiensis. Next base: position 680,476 of record NW_027491500.1, read on the forward strand.
TATAGAAAGAGAATTGTTTGTGCACCAACATAGTAACCCTAATATTTGAAAACAGAAGCTACAAAAGAAGGCTATGTGTATATATAGATGATGATGAACCAAGTTGAGTAAAACAAGAGCTTTTAAAGGTGTGGGACAAAGAATATCAAGTGCAATTATGGTTGTCCACTGTGAATTCCATTCACATTCCATACACTGACTAGCCTGTATCAAGATTACTAAATGCTGATAGCAATTAATGAGAAACACACATATCATGTAGCTCATCATTGCCGTATTTAATGGCATCTCATTTGTATTGTCTATCAACTTAGGCTGAGGGGTGTGGAGCGTGAGAAAGGGCGCAAGAAGACAGCCACTCGCGCCCCGGGGCGCGAGCACCACACCACCGAGGCAGGGGGTTCGCGGGACAGGCTGAGCGTGAGGGGTATGGGGAGTGGTGAAAAGAGCCGTTTGAAAGATAAAATGAGCCGTTGGCTCTTAATTTTTTTTAAAAAAAAAAATTTTCTACTCCTATATATTACCCATTTTATACAACACTTTAACACAACTTCAAAAAACACCAAACTTACCCATTTCTTTATACAACACTTCCTATATATTACCCATTTCTTTCAAACTTTTTTAAAAAAACCTTTACAAAATCCTATATAATACCCCTAAATCAACCCATTTTTACCATATCAAACACAACTTCAATCTCCAAACAACCCATCGTCCCATTTTTTTTTTTAAAAATAATGTCGTCGTACTCGTCTGATTCCGACTCCTCCGAAGAGGATGATTTGCTTCTTCATGTAGGGGGAGTTTTGACCGCAGCCGTGGTAAATCTCTTGCAAAATCAAGCCCATCAACCCCGACTCCCGAGGGTTAGAGCACCACCTCGTGATCGTGATCGATCGGGTGCTAACGATACTTTGATGAGGCATTATTTTAGCCCTCAACCGGTATACGCGGAGTCGGATTTTCGAACTCGTTTTCGAATGAGCAGGCAATTGTTCACGCGTATAGCGAGTGATTTAGAGGCACGGTATCCCTTTTTCCAACAAAGGGAGGATGCTAGGGGTCTTCCCGGTTTTACCCCTCTTCAAAAATGCACGGCTGCTATCCGTCAACTAGCGTACGGCATCTCGTCGGACGCTTTGGATGAGTATTTACAGATGTCGAAAAGGGTTGCACGTGAATCCCTTCATTTTTTCTGCCAAGGTAAAAAACATTAATTTTACTTTTTATTAAATATTTATTACATTTTTTAATATATATTGTACGTAGGAGTCATATCGACTTACGCTCGGAGATATCTGCGTAAACCTACAACGTATGACATCCAACGCATATATGAGGTGCACGCAGAAAAACATGGTTTTCCTGGGATGCTAGGTAGCATCGATTGTACGCATGTTGGATGGGCTATGTGTCCAACGGCCTGGCGAGGTCAGTTCCACCGTGGTGATCATGAAGGGCCGACCCTCATACTTGAGGCGGCGGTGTCACAGGATCTTTGGTTTTGGCATGCTTTTTTTGGTGTTGCTGGGTCAAATAACGACCTTAATGTTATCGATCAGTCACATTTGATCAACGACCTTATCGACGGGGTTGAACCACCTCAATCTTTTGTTGCAAATGAAGAACTCTTCAAGTACGGGTACTATCTGGTCGATGGTATTTACAACGAATGGGCTGTGTTAGTTCAAGCTTTTACAGATCCAGTCGCCGACAAACGGAAGTATTTTACGAAGAAGCAAGAGTCTGCTAGAAAAGATATTGAAAGAGCTTTTGGAGCTATAAAAAAACAATATTATGTTCTGGCGAACCCGATACGTTATTGGACTCGGGAGAGGATAATGGACGTCGTCTACACGTGTCTTATCCTACACAACATGAAGTTAGAAGACGAGGGCAAAGCTATATGCCAAAACTACCAAGGTGACATTCCGCCACAACCGTCCACAATCAGTGATCAACAAAAACTTCATAACGTAGCAAATATCAAGAGCCGTGAGATACACGGGGATCTTCGACATGAGTTGGTTGAACATTTGTGGGCGAGGCGACCAGAGGATCTTGTATTAGATTAGTTTTATTATTAAATATTATTGTTTGTTTAATTCTTAGTATGTTTTTTTTATTATATGAATTTTCAAAAAAATGTGTGTTTTTTTAAATAATTTTTGCGTTTTTTTAATAATACGTTTTTTTACTACATTTAAAAAATAATAAAAAAAAAACCGCTCGCGCCCCCTCTCGCGCCCCTCCACACCATGTCCCGGGGCGCGATCACCACTACCAACACCCATCTTATCAACTTTCTCTCTCTGCCACACGTCACAATATTATTGGCTGGCGCCCCCACTCGCGCCCCCTCTCGCGCCCCCCACACCCCTCAGCCTTACATTTGTGTTGCATTGATCAAAATCACTATATCACTAACCATAAGAGCAACACTGTACTTTCATAAATATAAACTAATATAAACTGTCACTTCAGCGTCACATTAGATTCTATACATTTCTTAAAAAATCAATACACTTTCTTAACACCAAACATCGACAAACATCATTAAAAATATTAAAACAATATATATAATGTGTATACATGTGTGTGTGAGAGAGAGAGAGTGGTCCCACTTCCATGCCCGCCCATCAATCTTAGCTACCCCCCCCCCCCCCCCCGGTTGTTACGCCCTCTAGACCTCAGGAAACAGAGCACATTGAGGGTGAGGGTGCTCTAAGTAAGTTATGGATGCTAATATATCCATCGTTTTCATACCAAATACTATCTAAGCTTTTTTTATGGTTGCACTTTATCAAGTATCTAAACTTATATAAAATATATAAACATTTGAAAGTGATGATAAATGTCGGTTAAGTGGGTCTTTTTCCGTACGTATATTTCTAATTTTAGTTCACAAAAAGAAAATGGCTTCCACCAACGGACGCTTCAATCACAATTCCTTCGGTAAAGGTCATCACCAACGAGAATCGATTGGTGAAGCTCGATCGGTATAATGGTCATGGGTAATTCTTTTGATGGATTACCGACAAAATTTAGCGATGAAACACCGATAGAAGACTTACCGACGAATTACCAATGGAACACCAACACCACCTCTCATGCCCATCTTCGAATTGTTCGGTCAAGGTTTGACCATTTATCGACGTATTACCAATAGAACATTTTCCATTTGCACGCTGTTTACCGACGAATAAGTCATTAGTAATTAGTATGTAATTAGTTTTTTTTAATAAAATTGAAATATTTGAAATTTCTAGCAACAAAAATTCAAAAAAGGCTACAAGCCTACAAATTACATTACTTTTCATGGAATTTGTTTGAAAATGGTTTTCACAAAATTTTTACTAGTTTCACGAAATTTTTACTATCTTACTTTTTTTTACATAAAGATAAAGCAAACACGAAAAACCATCGTTTTAAGGCAAATGTCGACACCGACAAGTAACTCCATTGGGGTTACCCCATTACTACTGTCTATTGTCATTCAAGTAAACCCCCATACTCATAACTCTTTTATACCGATTACCATTCCTGAATTGTGATTTAAAGGAGATAAAAAAGCTAATGCGAATGCTATAGCTTAAGCTGATAGTATGTTTAGATTTTTTTAAAAAAACTTTTATATATTAAAATATCGTATACCATTTTGGGCTAAAATAAAACCTAATGTCCAAAAGACAAATGATTTTATGAAAAGGGTTTAGTATAACTATACCACAACCATGTAACTTTGATCTTTTATATAGAGAAGTGTAGATTTTTTTAATTTGCTTTTTAATATTTAAATTATAAAACTAACATGTTAACATCTCCCTTAGACAACATTAATAACGTTCACAATGTATCTTGTCAAAAGTCACATCAGCCATCTTTCCACATTTAAAAATATCATATTCTCTTTGATTTTTCTTTCGAAGAGTCTCATATTCTCATTGATCTATCATTCTTCACAAAAATTCTTCTTTATTTCCAACTCATCATCAATCTTTCAATTTTTATATTAACTGTTAAAAAAAATTATATTTTAATTTTCTACTCTTTAATTTATTAAATAAATTTTGTTTTGAGTTAGTTGAGTCCGATAATTGGAATTTTAGAAATCTAAAAGTGAATTTGAATTGGTTAAAAAAAACTTGAATCTAAACAAAATTCAAAATTTGTTTCTAAACGAATTTGGGTTGAGCCGATTCAAATTTAAGAAAATAAGCCATTTAATTTTAAACCCCATATTATTAAAATTGTATATTTATAATAAAAGTACAAATATTACATAAAATTTGAAGTCAGCGAGTTGTGAATTGAAAATCACATATCCGAGTTCAAGGTTACAAAAACTAAATGCAACTCAGTCGTTAATTTGATTTGTAAAGAAATTGAGGTTCGAGTTATGAGTTTTTCAAGTCTGATTTACTTTTGAACAATGGTGGTGAAAGCTACGAAGCATTGTAGGAAAATGAATCCCGCTTCTTTTGGCTTGTGTCCAACTTCTTCGATGATATCAATCATATATTTATCTTTTGTTTCCTAGTTCTTCATCTTCCTCTTTATCGTTAATCTATTCATCAGCTAATGTTTTCAAATTGTACCATTGCACAAACACGATACCACAACTGATATATTTATGGTTCTCATCTTTAACTATTTCAGACCTTTCTACATACAACCTCAACGAAGTTGTTAGGTTTGAAGATTTTTTTCCAGCTTTTGGTAATAAAGATTAACACGGGCCGCCGACTTTATTAAATAAATTAGCGGTCCATTGTTGTTGTCTTGTTCAACAAGACAGAAACCATAATTCTTGTTGTCATGTGCTTGTAATCTTTGGTTCTGAGCTAAGTGCTAATAAGAAAACTCCTAGTTGCAGCTCATGAATGTATATATAAGTGATCCCCTACTGAAGCCGAACCACATCAAAATTCTTGTATCATTTATTATAATCTATACTACATGTTATTATCGTTTCATCATGTGTAGATGTTGGTTCCGTTGCTTGACTTTGTTCCTGACAAAAGTCATCAAACATATGATCGTATATATAATTTTTTAACGTAAGTTAGTACTAAAATTAAAACCACTTATTTCAATCTTGAAACTTTATTAAATTTATATCCCAAATATGTGAGTGATCCAATTAAATATTTGTATAAATTACCTGTTAAAACTTAAAACTAGCCATGCATCAGAATTCTACAAACGATAAAACGTTAAAAGAGTTTAGTCCAATGTTAAATGCAATATAAAACTATGTTGAATATTAGAAACATGGCGATATGATGCACTTAAGAAGAACTAAATGCGTTGTGTTTTTCTACATCACAAAAGGGATGGTTATCTTTTTATGATATTATTATACTATTAAAACAATACAAGGTTTAGACATGACATTCAACTAGCATGTGCATATAGATTTTCAACTGTAACATCCGTGTTTTGTTAATAATAGATAAAGGACTTTATGTTAATTTAATTCTTGATTAGTGTTTAATTTATGTTGGGTTTGGACATGAGATTGGGCTTGAGAATGGGTATGGGCCCTTAAGGCCCATAGTTTAGAAGTATATAGACTCCATAATCCATCCTTCTACTCATTTTCCATCACCTTATTCCACTCAAGCACTCAAGAACACACACACTTTCTCTCTCTAAACCCGGATCCAAATCCGAGCCAAAGGAATGACGAATCTCATGTTCAACATCCAAAAACAACAAGAAACACGTCTAGATCCACAGGTGATTCAGATCTGAACCAGAATCCAGAACCAAAAGGTGAGAGTTCGGCTAAAAGGTTAAGTTTTAAGGTCGGATTTGACATGCAATCTGATAAAATGACAGATCAGGCTGTAAGATGTAAGAAAAGTATAGACTTTATGAGCCGTGAGCTAACAGGTTCGATATAAGACGAAAAAGTGATGTTCGGACTATGTAAAACACGGGTAGACAAAGTTGGTACGACCCCAAAACCCATAAAAAGAGTAAAATCGGGCCTTAAGGAAGAGTCACGAAGGAAAATTACTTTAAAAATGGTAAAAATGGTAAAAATGAAGAAAAGACAATTCTGATCGCCTGAAACAGAATCGCATTGCACAGCCATGCGATGCGAATGGTTTACCATGCGAAGCGAATGGTTCCCCTGCGAATGGTTTACCATGCGAAACGAATGGTTCACATGCGAATGGTTTACTATGCGAAGCGAATGGTTTACTATGCGAAGCGAATGGATTTCCATGCGATGCGAATGGTTTTGCCACACGACGCGAATGGTTTTGCATGCGAATCAAATTGTTGTAAAACGTAACCCAGTTCATTTTTCTGATGCATTTTTTATAAAGGCCTATTCTTTCCCAGCCAGGGGCTCTGCCCTTTGGACCCTGCTAGGGACTGCCGCTCTAGTTCCCGCTACCAGGGACGCTGCCCCAGATCCCCATTAGTTGAAGGGTTCATTAACGTAGATGTATGAAGTAGTAGTAATAAATAATTGATACTCGTGACTTGTTACACGTTAGCCGTGCACAGCTAAGGAATGGCTTTACCATTAACTCAGAGAGAAACCGACTACAAGTAAGTTCTAGCCCCATTTCTCTTTGAAATGTTTTCGGGACTGTGTGCATACTTGTAAGACTAGTATTATATGTATATACATATATGATTAATGTGAATAATTAATGCAAGAATGAAAGAAAGTTGTAAGAATTTGTATATGCCTAGTTAGTTAATTTAGCATGTTTGTAAGAGCCAAAAAAGAATGTAATGTAAGAGTCAGGGTGGCAGGCCCTTCTAATACCTGGGCAAGAATAGTAAGAGTCTAATGTAAGAGTCAGGGTGACAGGCCCTTATAATACCTGTGCAAGAATAGAGTGGCAGACCCTTATAATATCTGTGCAAGAGGTTGGGCGGCAAACCCTTATAATATCTGTGCAAGAGGTCGGGTGACAGACCCTTATAATATATGTGCAAGAGGTTGGGTGGCAGACCCTTATAATATCTGTGCAAGAATATAAGTATAACTGTATGCTTGCAAGAAAGTGTAAGAATAATGTAAGAACGGTATAAGGTAATACTTGAATGTAAATGAAAGAATGAGTACGAATATATATATGCAAATGGAAGAATAAAATAATGTGAATGTAAGACGAAAGGAAATAAGAACAGGACAAAAGTGAGAACGGAACCTACGGGTACAAACATGCAAGAATAATCCTGTAATTCGTTAAACTAGAACTCACTCCGTATAGCTAACTTTTAGTATGCACGCAAATGAGTAGGATGAGGCAGGTTGCTTGAGGTGGGACACATGGCATACAAGAAGAGACTGACATCGAAAGAAGAAAGAGTCATGTGATGTTTGTGTTATATGATTAGACTGTTTATTGTGTTCAAGACAATATTTTATGCTATGTAATGTATGTTGGTTGAAGTTTTAAGTATTCCGCGAAAGTTTTAACTTACTCTGATTTTAGAGCTGTGTTTATGAGTAAATCCAACGTCAAATGTAGGGCATCGGGACCGGGGCCTTACGCCAACTAAAAAAATTTCCATTTATATAATTTTCACATGTTAGTTTGAACATTAATTTTAAACATTAACTCCCAAGCTGAAGAAAGTTTCGAAATAAATTGTTATAATCATCATTTATTGAGTAATAAAGAAAATTAATTGTTTTTCATTGTTATTTTTTTTTAGACTTTGTTATTTTTTTTTTGGGAAATTATTTATAAATGTTTGGACTGGATGTATGGATGTTTGGATTGAAATGGTGGTCTAAGTCACGAGGTTTGAATTATATTGTTGCTTTATTAAACGCGCAGTGTAATAAAAATTATAATTATATCTAATTGTTATATTCATATTTTTAGCATTTTTTATGTTGTGTACTCAAATGTTTTATAATTTCAATAAAAATAGTTTTTATAACACACAATTTATGTTACAGCATCTACATGTTTACACTTCATAGTTTACAAAATATGAATTCAGTAGATAATAAAGTTTTAATTAATGTCTTTTTTGTTTCATAGTATAAGTTAGAAATATGTGGCATAATTTAGAATTATGTTTTAAATTGTTATTTTTTCTCTATTTGTCTTTGTATGTTGGATTCCTTTAATTAAAACAACAATGTAATACCTTATAAATTTATAATAATAATAGTGTTGAATTATCTGACATTTACATTTCATTAAAATGTATATAACACACACATGTGCGCGCGGACACACACACACATATATATAAAGTTTTATATATTTTCCGTCTGTGTGTAACACGGGATCTAACCTAGTGAAGATATAAAACAGATTGAGATAACTTTCATTTCATGTAAATTGTTTATATTTTTAGGAAATTATTATTTGAAATATGCTATTTTGATTTGTTAAATGTGTTTGAAGTTCACGTGAACAAAGAACTATATTTAGAGTTATGTTGTAGGCTAACAGTAAGCATTTAACCTTATGACTTCAGCGTCTACCCTTTTGATATATTGTGGAAATGTCCTCTAACCCTATGTAATATCTCGGATTTTTATTATTTGTTTAAACCGATTGAAGAATGTAATTCGGATCTCGAACTACTTAAAATTTTTATTTATTGGTATTTAAATTTGTTTAACTTATTGTATAATTTCATAACTTTTAATCATGCCAAATAGTCCTTAACAACCTTTAAAAACGCTTAAAACGGCTAAAAATCGTATTTTCGGGAACTACAGGGACTAATATTGCCAATTCTTTCCTATTTCCGATTAAATTACAAGAAATGTTATTACAGATCCCAAGACGTTTTCTTGTTGTCCAAGTCGAAATCTCTATGTTATTATACCCGATTATGTCATTTATTGATTATTCGGTTTCCTAAAATAACTATTTCCTAATAAACAAGTCTTAACCCTTAATATTTAAACAAGGCATATCATAAAATCCTAAATTATTACTTCAATACCAGCCCCCATACCTGTAATCCATGAAATTCTTCTTCCCCCATTGTCGGTTTCTTCAATTTCTTCAAGTTCTTCAAGCTATCGTTGACTTTCAAGCTTCAAGACCCTTTGATCTCGATTATCTCTTGTTCCATTCATCGTTTGGGTAAGTTGTCTTCTTCAATGTTGTAGATTTTTATCTGTAGAATAAAAGCCCTCAATCAATTTTTTCTGATTGAGGGAGTCTCGGTGGTCAATTAGACTCAAACCCGTTTAAGGGCATAATAGTCAACATCGTTGACTAGTCAATTTCTCATGCTTCTAGTCGGAACCGACGTTCGGTCCAAAAGACTTTTATTCTCATAACAAAATTTTAAGGCAACTTTCCAAAACCCGACTTCCGACTCGCTGTTCGGATTCTGGTCAGTACCGACTCACTTAAATCTTTAGTTTAACATAACCGGAGTTCCAAACATCCGTTTGAAATGATTCCAGTGGAAATGAGTTCGTTTTACTCATATTTTCTTACCTTAAGGTTTCTGGTTTAGTTGATTTATCTCATTTGACACCTTAGAAGACGATCTATTTAATTACTAACTCGTTTATCATTATTATTATTATTTATTTGCCTTCGATTTAAGGTGAATTTTATCATTCCCCTATTTTACTAATTTTCCACATGTTTTGGGGACATATGCGTACTTATTCCTATTTCGTATTATCTATAAATCTCAAAAAATGGCAAATGTGTAATTGTGTGTGATTGATCAAATATACGTGTTACCTTCTTACTTGTTTATTCATTTGTATTTCGGAGAGGTCCAACATATTCTCATTTGTAGTACGATCATACTATTGACCCACGCTCGATTCGCTTGGCAATGGTCTTATTATTTGCTCATGGTTGATTTACCGGCGCACGATTCGCTTGGCAATGGTTAATTGACACCTTATTTGCTCATGGTTTGATTTCATTATCGTAATTTATTGCGTTTTGCTTATTTCTTTTATTTATTATATTAATATTATATCATTGCAAAAACTGGTGATAATCTTACTCAACATGTGTTGTTGACAAACTCTATTTTCTACGCATATGCAGGTTTCTTTTTGAATTGAAGTTTGACATGAAGGACATCTAGAAAAGACCATAGGGAACTTAATGAAAACTATTTTAATTTAAATCTTGTTTGGATTACCTGTTTTAAATTATTTATTTGTGTTTGAATATTTTTGCACTGTATTTGGAAATAATAATTTTAATAGATACTGTCACATTTTATTTATGATAGTATCTTCGAGCTGTGAACAATCGGATCACGCCCCGGTATTTCCGCCTTAGGTTGGGGTGTGACACCCTACGGTGAAAACTTGACGGTGGTTTTAGCCCTGTAACCAACCATTGTAAGACTATCAGATGTGCTCAAGCATTTGGGTGAGTATTTAATCATGAATCATGATGGATTTGATTTATGTTACCTAGAAGGCAATTAACTTGTTTTTTTTACTTAATTTGATGATGACCCATCGAAAAACTTAGCGCATAAGGAGCTGTGATGTCACCCGGTGGTTTTCCGTTAATAAGAAAACCAACAAAACCCTCGTTACATGCAGCACACCATGAGGGGTTTCAAGAAGGCACCATACTAGCATGGTAAAAGGAATGGGCCCTTGTGAATTCTAAGGAGCAACGCTCTAGGTGGGGTTATTTTGTTAGGTTAAGCCGCTGAAGAGGTAGGTCCCAGCAGAGCCCAGTTGGACCCGCAAGACTCACCTTGAAGAGGAACGTCTGCGCAGAAACCAACTGGATCCGCAGGACCAACCATGCTCAGAGACGTGACGTCCTTACGCGCAGTACGCAAGCTGTTCCCGCAGGAAATGCCTCCCAATGGTGAAGGACTCCGCCTGTCCCCGCAGCCTCGGATACAAGCCATCAGGGAAGGCCACCCGCGCAGCAAGGCTACACGCACAAGGCACTTATCTCTCAATCACTCAGTGTCACCTGAGGGAATGAGCAAAGCCGGGAACAATCCCGCACAAGGGCGGGAGGGGGAATACTCCCGCCCAAATAAGCCAGTCCGTACGATACGGGAAGATCTTCTGTACTGTACCTGACGAGGTATGGGAAAAAGATCTGACTAAAGATACGACAGCTTATTGACACAGTATGGCGAGCAGCATGCTCCTGTACTGTGTCACTATTAGCCGCTGCCTACTCACCAACTACTGCCATACCACGTGCGTAGCCGGCAGTTGGTGGAAAAGGAATAGTACACAGCAGGCCTGGTCACTATCAGCCGCTGCCTACCCACCAACTACCAGCAGGGCACGTGCGTAGGCCACTGTTGGTGGAACAGGAACACTGTTGCAGCCGGCCACACCTCCTTGGAAACCTACCTTCGGCTATAAATACCACAAATGGTATGACCATCTCATCTTATCTTGTATCATCATATTATACCTGATATCTGCTCTAGCAATCTCTTAATATACACTTATATTTAAAGAGCAATCTAGTCTGATTCTCACGCCGGAGGGTGGTCACAAGGAGGAACCCCCCCCCCTTCTCAGTGACAAGCTCACGGTGTCTGTTTTGCAGGTTATCAGAAGAATCATCTTCTCTGGGTCTAACCCCTCGTGGGAAACAGCTATCTAACCCCCAGGTTACCCGTAATCTGGCCGGGGTCCGGTTAGTGTTTCTTCATTGGCGCCATCCGTGCATAAAGCTAGAACTCCATTTTTCTCCAGTTTTTTCAAACTTCTAAGATGGTTAAAGAAACTCCGGTAACCACAACCCCAGCTACTGGGGGGAATACCGGCTACATCAAACACTACCCCGGTTGCCCAAGCCGGGGCAAGTGAAGTAAATTTTACGAACACTACCCCAGTTACCCAAGCTGGGGCAAGTGCAGTAAATAATCGCTCACTGGGAATCACCGATACCCAGTTAGAAAAACGAACAAGACTCCCCCGCCAAACACTCGATGAGGTTAAGGCATAGGCGGAGGCACGACAAAAGGAATTCCAAGCTGAGTTGGACGAACGCTTGCGTTCCGTCCAACAGGCTGACGAATTCGAAGGATACTGGGACGATGACTCGGAGGAGTCCGACTCCGACGCGAACCCTCGCCATACGGCAAAAGGGAAGCGTAAGGAAACGGACTCCTAACCGAGAAGGCATTTTGGACAAGCCTTCAAACCAAAAAGCACAGGTGGAAGTCCACGAGACTTCTCCAAAACATTCAGACCAAACGTTGCAAATGCGGGAACGTCCAAATTTGCAAGGGACATTGCGGAAGCAATCGCCCCAAAAAGTGCCAAACAAATGTCCAGCATAGGCACATATGATGGTATATCTGACCCAGATGATCATTTGAACAGATTCATAGCGGGGGCAACCGTCAGTAGTTGGACGGAACCCACGTGGTGTTACATGTTCCAAATGACGCTTGTCGGGGCTGCTAGAGCGTGGTTCGATCGTCTACCGGTCAACCACATCTACGACTGGGCAGACTTCCAACAGAAGTTTAGCCAACACTTCAGCCAGCAAAGAAAGTATACCGAGGAGCAATGGACAATCCTCAAGTGCATTCGAGAAAAAGATGAATCTTTGCTAGACTTCATCACTCGCTTCAACTCGAAGAAGCTAAGTCTGGGTAACATTAGCGAAGACCTTGTTCGCGCTGCCTTTATTCAGGGCGCGAACGACCCGGAGCTCATCCGCACCTTAACGGGTAAAGATGGCATGCCATCCACATGGGATGCCATCATGACAGCAGCTAAACGCTTTGCGGAAACGGAGAAGCAACTGGGTAGAGATCTCCCACAGAGCACAAACCTCTATACCCAGAAAACAAGGGAAGACAACGTCCTTACCGCCCGATTAAACAAAAAGCGAAAGCTAGGCATTTGGCAGTCAAGGGTCAACTTTGACACCTCATCCGGCTTGAAAAATCGGTTAGGCGGAAGGGATAACGTACAGTCAAACAAGAACAGATGGACGCCGCTCACCAAAAGCGTCACCGAGATATTCGCCACTGAGGAGCTCCCATGGCCAAAGCCACAAATAATCCGACATCGTCACAATGCTGATCGGAGCAAATACTGTGACTTTCACAGGACAAAAGGCCACAACACTGAAGAATGCATAGACGTAAAGGACATGGTCGAAGCATTCGTCAGAGATGGAACGCTCGCGCACCTCGTGGCGCAATGAACGCTGAGCAGGCTGATGCGTGTAGAACCCCAGCTGGGGAAAACACGAATAAAATTCCAGCTTCAATGTGGAGACTACATGCTGCGTAAAGAACGAGATCCCGAACCAGGTGCGTATCGGCTCGATGGCACTCCCATCCCAACAACATGGAAGGGAGCTCATTTACACGTTTTGCATGTAAATCAATTCCAAATTTGTAAAGAAAAGGCCAAGAGCCACTTCTAATGGAAACGATTCTCCTTAAAACATTGACGCTGATGATTTTACATTTTTATGAACTATCAACACGGATATGCCGGTTTTCACCGCATAATTACGTGAAAAGTCGTTGCATGGGGAAGGCGGCAAAACCCGCATAAACCCAAAAAACGACAAACCTTCACGCAGGTCAGTTGAAGGGGAAAAGTTCAGTTATCCCATTTAATGAAAGTGCCGGTCTATCCGCATGAATCATGAAAAAGGGAACTGAACACTAACCTATTGACAACCGCGCGTCGAACGGTTAACTTATTCAACACGGATATGCCGGTTTTCACCGCATAAGTACGTGGAAAGTCGTTGCGTGGGAAAGGCGGCAAAACCCGCATAAACCCAAAAAACGACAAACCTTCACGCAGGTCAGTTGAAGGGGAAAAGTTCAGTCCTCCCACTAAATGAAAGTGCCGGTCTATCCGCATGAATCATGAAAAAGGGAACTGAACACTAACCTATTGACAACCGCGCGTCGAACGGTTCAAAACAGAATTTCTAACAAAAGGATGAGGAAAACCTACACGCAGGTCAGATATGGGTAAAGTTTAGCCATCCTACTAAGTGCAAGTGACGGTTCTACCCGCACAATCACGAAAGAGGAAGCAAAACTTCACACCTATTATCTACCACGTTCAAAGGTTAACTTATCCTCAAAAAGAATGAGGAAAACCTACACGCAGGTCAGATATGGGTAAAGTTTAGCCATCCTACTAAGTGCAAGTGACGGTTCTACCCGCACAATCACGAAAGAGGAAGCAAAACTTCACACCTATTATCTACCACGTTCAAAGGTTAACTTATCCTCAGAAAAGGATGAGGAAAACCTACACGCAGGTTAGACGCAGGTAAAGTTTAGCCAGCCTACTAAGTGCAAGTGACGGTTCTACCCGCACAATCACGAAAGAGGAAGCAAAACTTCACACCTATTATCTACCACGTTCAAAGGTTAACTTATCCTCAAAAAGGATGAGGAAAACCTACACGCAGGTCAGATATGGGTAAAGTTTAGCCATCCTACTAAGTGCAAGTGACGGTTCTACCCGCACAATCACGAAAGAGGAAGCAAAACTTCACACCTATTATCTACCACGTTCAAAGGTTAACTTATCCTCAGAAAAAGATGAGGAAAACCTACACGCAGGTCAGATGGTAAAGTTTAGCCATCCTACTAAGTGCAAGTGACGGTCCTACCCGCACAATCACGAAAGAGGAAGCAAAACTTCACACCTATCTACCACGTTCAAAGGTTAACTTATTCTAAACACTTGGAAAATTGCTAATTTAAACTAAAGTATGCAAGTCATACAACGTTTACAAAGCAAGGAACCCAACGAAAGTAGCGGTCTTACCCGCACAAAGATTTATATTTCATAAATATTCATTACAAGAATGGCCGGGTAACTACCCGCCTACAAGAAAATAAATCTGTACAAGCTAAATCTATCCTAGCAGTGGGAAGGGATCTTCAGGATCAGGCTTCAGGGCCACTTCCACTTGGACCAGCACCATCAGTAGATCGTGGCAGTTCAAGGAAAGCTTTAAGGATAGCTAACCCATCATCAGCAGCAGCAACTTGATTCACCTTCTCCACCACCGGATGCGGGAAGGCGGCGTACTGATTCACTGCTTGGTCGTAAACAGCTTCAGTATCAATATTGTACAAAGGAAAGTTGGAAGGCGGGATGCCTTTCTCAACGAACCCTAGACCAAGCAGGAAGCCGACCTTTTCCCCATCCTCGTGAGAAGCGTTGAGGGCTGCGCTCATTGCATCATCGTAAGAGGTCTCAGCAAAGACCCGATGCACAACCTACAAGAAAATATACAAGTATCAGAACCTTTTCTATTTACAAAGAAAAGCGTAAAGACAAGAAAAGCTTACCTGGGACAACGCTTCTCGAAGAAGCCATTCCTTGGCAACCAGGGCTTCTTGGAGGGCAGCTTGAGCTTCGTTACGGGCGCGATCGGCTTCACTCTTGTTGAGGTTGGCAAGCAACACTTCTTTAGCCGCAGCCTCTTCGACGCCCTTCAGCTTACGCTCAGCATGGTCAAGCACCCCCCTCTGGTCCAGGATTTCTTGGAGCTTTTTGGCGTCTTCCATCGCCAAGGCATCATGAGCCTGCTGAAGAGCCTCTAATTTGGCTTTAAGTTCTTCATTCTCCATGCGTAGAGGCTCAGCAACAGCTTCAGCCTTGGTGGCCCTCTCGGTTGCGTTCCTTGCAGTTTCCTTAGCCAGCCGAAGTTGTTCATTAACAGCTTGGGCAGCCTTGGAACGGGCCTCAAGTCGAGCCTGAACTTCAACCTCGAGGGCCTTGAAGGCCTTCTCCTTCTCCGCAGCCACTGCGGTAAGTTTTTGGTTCTCCTCCCGGACAGCCCGCGCCTGAGCTACTTCCTTAACACGAGCTGCTTTTAACTTGTCGTTTTCACGACAAAGCAGCTCGACGCGCGGCTGCATCCGGGCCAGGAGAACCCGAAGCTCATTGCTAAGCCTACCCTCCTGGTAGCTAGCCATGGCTTCCCCCAACGCACCACTAGGAGCAGCGTGACGAGCCCACTCCATGCACTCCACAGGGGTGCGAAGGGTTGTTCCTCGGCGAATGTTCCATCGTGGAACATACACTTCATTGGAATCCGACATTGCAAAAAACATAAAGCAGTTAGGAAAAGATGATAAAAATATATATAAATGGGCCAAAAGAACCCTACGCACCTGTAGGGTCAATAACAGGCCGATAGCCGCCGAACCCATCACCTGAACCCAAGGGAAATCCATCCAAGAGGTCATGCAGATGGGAAGGTGGCAGAGATTGGCGAGAAGCCCCATGCGTACCTGATGGATCGGCCGTCTTGGCCGATGACGGGGGCATGGTAGCAGCCGCCGCGGTCGCCGCCGCGGATTCCGCAGCAAAAGTAACCGCCGGCTCGGTGAAAGATGCTGTAAAAATAGCACTCACAGCCGGCGGTGACGTCATCTCAGCTGGAACAGTCGGCTCAAAGGAGTGAGCAACTGAACCAGCGGAAGCAGGCGCAGGCGCCTGGGCCGACGCCTCAGGTAGGCTGACCAAGCCTACCGTCATTGGCGGGGAGGTACTACTCTGCACTCCACCCTGGAATGCGTCAACATCCACGCCTGCGTAAAGAAGATAAGTGTTAACAATATCAAACTATGAAGATAAAAGATAAAGGAAGTTGTACTTACGGGTTTTCTTGAGCCTGAAAGTACGGACGGGCGGGGATGAACCCGATGGAGCCGGCCTCTTCACGCCGGTCACTGTTGTCATCCTGGGCTCTTCGGTGACAGTTATCACAGCCTCCGGAATGGTGATCTTATCACCACCGGGATTCCCCGCCACCTCTTCGCTCTCGGTCTCCGAGTCAGACCGAGGCGCTGGATCGGCAGTGGAGGCCACCTTCTCCTTCCCCTTCCCGCCGGCAGCCTTCTTCTTCCGCACCAACGGAGGACCATCTGCGGATTCCTCATCAGAACATACGATTAAAGGAATTCCAGCAGAGGTTTCAACATTGAGGGGTCGAGGGTCGAATAGCGCCTTACCTGGCCGACGGGCGCTAAGGATCTCATGGCCTAGCGGATAGACCTCCACGAACCGATCCGCCGTTTGTTCTAGGATGGGCAACTCGTTCTCATCTAGAGCGCGAGTACCCATCCGTGCGGGACCGTCAGCCTCCCGCGGGTTCAGGAGCGACTGCAAGTCGTTCCCCTCTGAAATAAACAGGAAAGAAGTTAGAAGAAATTCAAAATCAACAAAAAGAAACAAAGCATACCGTAAGGAACAGAGTTCGAACCATATTCGAGGACGATTGGGATCTTTTGCGCATCGGCAGCCTTCCACACCCGGCTCATCCCCAGCATCACCATCCCGGACTCCGCAAACCGGTAAACCGGAGATTGGACCCGAGATATCTTCGCAAACCATTCCGCCTCCTGGTAGTTGGAGGCGTGAAGGCTGGGAAGTGCTTGCCCGTTCTTGAATTTCATGGCAATGGGGATGGCGCGAGCGGATATGAAGAAGAACTCCCGCTTCCACGAGCGAAGACTGCGCTCGGTCGCGCAGATCTTTAAACCCTTAATCCGGGTTGTCAATGTGTACCACCCTGGATGCACCTCCAAGTATAGAAGGTCATCAGGCGGTCAACATAGGGCTCAATGCCCAAAATCCGGCACACCCACTCGAAGTGGCGAATCTTGGCGATCGCCATGGGGTGCAACTCGGTCAAATGAACACCGTGCCTCTCAAGGACACGGTAAACAAACTTTGTCAATGGGAACCTAAGATTCCCATACACAAAGAATGCAGCATAAACCCCGATCTTGCCTCTGGGGCATCGTACACCGTCTGGTGGGGATCAGGAAACTCAGGCTCGAGAGACTCGAGCATGAACTTCCTGACGACGTACCGATACAGATCGCCAGGCAGAGCACACTGGCACTCGCCAGCAGTACTCTTGTCATCGACTGCAGATTCGAGATCACGAGACATCTTGTAAAAGAAGAAGAAAACGATTTCGGGAGAATGCTTGCCTGAAAAGGTGAGTATTCGCCGGAAATCGCAAAGAAGATGAAGAGAAGAGTGAAAATGTGGATTACAAAGAACCCTCTCCCCCTTTATATACTAATCGCAATTAATGCGATGAAATTAATGCGGAAGAGAGAGAAAACGAAGGTGCAATGAAACTATGACACGTGGCAAAAAGCAAGCTGGCAACAGCTGTTGACAGGACGCATACCATTAATTTCGCGGCCACGCGCCCGAAAAATCGCGCCCACGCGCCTGAAAAAGCGTCTGGAATGACCATGTACTGTCACGTCACCATAACTTCCTGCACGATCTGACACAGTCAGAAGAAACCGTCGCACGACGTTTCAGAGTTTTGGACTGTTCTTCTTTCCACCAACTCTTCGAATTTCAAAATTCAAAATTCAAAAAGATTAAAAAGTAAGCGGGAAAATACCCCTTACCTTGGCAAACAAGTAACCGTAAGACGGATACGGGTACAGTGTTAAGGCAAAACCCTTCACATACCTAGCACCCGCAGGGAATTGAAGCCAAGAAAACCTTGGCAAACAAGTAACCGTAAGACGGATGGGGGTACAGTGTTAAGGCAAAACCCTTCACATACCTAGCACCCGCAGGGAATTGAAGCCAAGAAAACCTTGGCAAACAAGTAACCGTAAGACGGATGCGGGTACAGTGTTAAGGCAAAACCCTTCACATACCTAGCACCCGCAGGGAATTGAAGCCAAGAAAACCTTGGCGAACAAGTAACCGTAAGACGGATGCGGGTACAGTGTTAAGGCAAAACCCTTCACATACCTAGCACCCTCAGGGAATTGAAGCCAAGAAAACCTTGGCGAACAAGTAACCGTAAGACGGATGCGGGTACAGTGTTAAGGCAAAACCCTTCACATACCTAGCACCCGCAGGGAATTGAAGCCAAGTATACCTCGGCAACCAAGTAACTATAAGACGGGTGCGGGTACAGTGTAAAGGCAAAACCCTTCACATACCTAGCACTCGCAGGGAATTGACGCCAGGAATACCTTGGAAGTAAAGTAACCGTAAGACGAGCGCGGGTACAGTGTTAAGGCAAAACCCTTCACATACCTAGCGCTCCGCTGGGAATTGAAACCAAGAAGGATCTTCTGGGCAATGCTTGCGGAAACGGAAATAACATCCTCGCATAGCGGGAACGTCGAGAACTACGTTGTTTGAAGCTCCAGGATGGAATTGGTGGTTTTAACATAATTGATCACTATGTTCAAAACTACCAAAACCTCATGGAAAATCCACAAGTGGGACTCAACGCTCCTGACTTGCGAGGAGGTTACAGACCTACCCGCATCATACCCAAAGACCAAGCAGGAAACTCGGGAATTTCTGCAAGTGACAAGGACTTCCGCGGGAGGAATCCCCATGGAAAACCTTAAAAAACCCCTTTTCAAAACCCTCTGCTTAAGTCCAAAAGTTCTCCTCACTTTATTAAACACTCATGAGAAGAACATTGGACTGGGGGGACTTGAAGAGGTAGGTCCCAGCAGAGCCCAGTTGGACCCGCAAGACTCACCTTGAAGAGGAACGTCTGCGCAGAAACCAACTGGATCCGCAGGACCAACCATGCTCAGAGACGTGACGTCCTTACGAGCAGTACGCAAGCTGTTCCCGCAGGAAATGCCTCCCAATGGTGAAGGACTCCGCCTGTCCCCGCAGCCTCGGATACAAGCCATCAGGGAAGGCCACCCGCGCAGCAAGGCTACACGCACAAGGCACTTAGCTCTCAATCACTCAGTGTCACCTGAGGGAATGAGCAAAGCCGGGAACAATCCCGCACAAGGGCGGGAGGGGGAATACTCCCGCCCAAATAAGCCAGTCCGTACGATACGGGAAGATCTTCTGTACTGTACCTGACGAGGTATGGGAAAAAGATCTGACTAAAGATACGACAGCTTATTGACACAGGATGGCGAGTAGCATGCTCCTGTACTGTGTCACTATTAGCCGCTGCCTACTCACCAACTACTGCCATACCACGTGCGTAGCCGGCAGTTGGTGGAAAAGGAATAGTACACAGCAGGCCTGGTCACTATCAGCCGCTGCCTACCCACCAACTACCAGCAGGGCACGTGCGTAGGCCACTGTTGGTGGAACAGGAACACTGTTGCAGCCGGCCACACCTCCTTGGAAACCTACCTTCGGCTATAAATACCACAAATGGTATGACCATCTCATCTTATCTTGTATCATCATATTATACCTGATATTTGCTCTAGCAATCTCTTAATATACACTTATATTTAAAGAGCAATCTAGTCTGATTCTCACGCCGGAGGGTGGTCACAAGGAGGAACCCCCCCCTTCTCAGTGACAAGCTCACGGTGTCTGTTTTGCAGGTTATCAGAAGAACCATCTTCTCTGGGTCTAACCCCTCGTGGGAAACAGCTATCTAACCCCCAGGTTACCCGTAATCTGCCCGGGGTCCGGTTAGTGTTTCTTCAGCCGCTTTATTGGAAACGTATCAAATGAGAAAATGAGAAGATTTTATTATAAAATTTTCACACTTTATTATAAAATCTTCTCATCGGCAAGATTATAATTGTTTTTCCTCCTATTCTTTTTTTTTTAAATTGACTTGTGAAGCCAAATGTTGAATATCTTACTTTAATTAGAAGTAAGGTTGTAAACGAACCGAACGAACACAAACAAGACCTTCATGTTCGTTCGTTAATGAAATAATTTTTTCATGAACGGTTCAAGAACACTTACCGAACGAGATTTTATGTTCGTGTTCGGTTACTAAGGAAATGAATGTGTTCACGAACATAAACGAACACAAATAAAATCGGCAAAGCCTAGAAATTGAGACTGATATATTCATCAACGTGAATAATAAAAGCTTGTAAACAATTCGAACGAACATGAACAAGGGTATGTTAGTGTTCGTTCATTTCGCTTTAAACAGAAACGAATGCTTAATCGAACGAATATTTAAGTTTTTGTTCGTTTATTTAAAATTGAACACTTGTGTTCGTTTAACATAATTCAACAAAGATAAATGAACATAAATGAACACAAACAAACATAAATGAACACAAATTAGCAAATACAAAACTTTTTAAGTAGATAACTTATCCAAAAAAATATTTAATTATTTTCTATTAACACATAAACGAACATAAATAAACAAACATAAATGAACATAAACGAATGTTCATGAACATAAATGAACGAACGAAACATGTGTTCATGTTCGTTCGTTTAATTAAATGAACACAAATTTTTTGTTCATGTTCGTTCGTTTATTAAATAAACGAACATAAACGAACTTTCTGCCGAATGGTTCACGAAAAGTTCACTGAACGTTCGGTTCGTTTACATGCCTAATTAGAAGACTACCCAAACGACATTATACAATTGGTGTGAAAATTTTATAATAAACTAGGTACAAATAATTGGAAGTCATCATCAATTAGCTACTTCGCCATTATGTTTCCTTTAAAATACATTCTTTTTGTTCTCTATAATTTATGTATATTGTCTCTATTTGAAAAGAAACAACCATGAATCTAACTAATAAATGAAAATGAAATAGCAAAATGGTGAAAAAGATATTCATTAAATATTTTGAGTACAAAAGACACCATTCCCATCATAAATACCAATAATAGAATTAAAAAAAAAAGCCATTAAATTTGATTTCATAGTCAATGATGTTCGGTCTAACTAGTCAGAGTTGGAAAGGTTAACCCACTTATGTCGGCTTCTGGCCCGAGAGGTTTCAAGTTCAATTCCTAGTTCACGTACGCTTTGAAATATGGACAAAACCACTGTAAGAAGGATTCAACTAATGTAAGGTGGGCTTTATGTTGTAAGTCTTTAGAATTAAGTTTTCTAACAAGCTACACTTGGTTGTTCAAAAACAAAATCGAAATTACTTTTCAATCATTTCCTCACTTTTATCTTAAATATATATAAATAAAACCTTTAAAAGCTCTGTTGCTTCTTACATTCTCTCAAGCCAACAAAATGCCTTACTTGTAAATGAAGCATTCTTATGCATTTGACCCGAATTCACGGACATGGGCCCCACCAAACCTTATAGCCCTTAAACGGGTTATAACAATAATAAATTTCAAATTGATTATTTAGGCTTTTGATCGGAAGTAGGATATGAGTCGGTTAACATAAAACTTAGCAGAAAAGATACTCCAAATAGCTTGATTAGCTTCAAATCGAATGTTTGAACTTCAAGTTAACAAAAATTAAGCTATTTTGAGCATCGTTTCGTGTTAAGTTTTATATTAATCGACTCATATCCTCCTTCCAATCAAAAGCCCTAAAAAATCAGTTTAAAATTCAGAAAAAATTTAACTTCGTTAATTTTTTTAACGGATGACCCATTGAGAGCCAATTTTTTTAAATTTGGGACCACCAGTGAAAATAAATTAAGCTGGGATTATTGTCGACAATAGTAGTTATTTGAGATTATTAAAATCCCATTTACAAAAATAGATATTAGCGACCGTATAGATCGAATGGCTCAGTTTTTTTAGTTAAGATTGATTACCCAAAGAAAATCATGGACTTGAGGTGACAAAAAATGTTAAAGCAAGAAGAAATAAAAATCTAAAGTCAAATCATGAACCTTGCCATTATATGTTTATTGCAATCTCCATTTGAAAGAACCAATAACGTATCTAATAGTACATCTAAAAGTTACTACGAAGAAGAAGATAATAGTTATCTTTCATAGATTCGAAACCATATTAACGAGATAAAAAGCCAACATCACATTTTTGAGGTGGTCATTATATTTTCTTTATGGTTTTTTTATAGAGGTCTCAGGTTTGATTCTTGGCTCATGCACGTATTTAGGTATTAAACCCGGGTTTTTAATATCCGAACCTGGTCCTATCCGTAGGGTATGGATAGGGTATGACTATCAATGCTGAAACCCGAACCCAAACCCGTACCCGATATAAACCAGATAATACACGAAACCCGGTTATAGTAATACCCGAAACCCGGGTTTTTTGCATACCCCCCCGTTTTTTTGCATACCCGAACTAGATTTTTTTGCATATCCGGATATTAGTGTTTGTGCAATTGTGTATGTGTGACACTTGGCAGTGGTTGTGTGGCTACCCACAGATTTATAGCCTACGGATCTTTTATGAACCACATATTTGATATAAATATTATTTTGAGCAACGCCTTTTGATATACCAAACAACAATTTGAAACACAAAATATATGTTTTTTATATCATTGTTTAGTAGTTTGCATATGTTTGAATGAACTTTGAAGTTTATATGCAAAAAATAGAGTTAGAATAAAAAAAACGAAGCAGACTTGTTAACAGAAGAACGCTGCAGAAAAATGGTTTTTTTAATACCCGGAAATAAGGTATTCAAATACCCGGAAAACGGGTTTTTTTCAAAACCCGGAAATAGGGTATTCAAATACCCGGGTATCAAAGACCCGCTTCAATACCCGGACCCGGACCCGACCCGGGTATTACTAATACCCAATTTTCCGATGTCCGATCATACCCAAACCCAGTTCCATACCCAAACCCGGGTTTTTTTAATACCCGATTTGTGCACCTCTAAATAGAGATGACAAGTGTTATAATCCTCTGAGATAAACACCGTTGCCATTGTTACATATGCATTTAAAAAAAACATATATAAAAACAATATAAAAGTTATAATACCTATTCTTTTAGCAAATATTAGTAATATACTAAATAATACTGTATATATAGATTCCCTAGTTTGATCGATGACGACGTCAAATTATTATTATTTATGTAACCCATATTGACACCTATAGTTGCTAGTTTGATCGATGGCACGCATTTGATTTTTCACTGTAAGTTGTAATTCTTTATTGAATGGAAGGCAATCTGTCTTTTATCATTTTAGATGGTATAAGAGCCACCTTTGGCTCCCTAGTCCCTACCACCTCAATCGCGCCACACACATACATATAAATCTTAGTCATCTTCACTTGACACAATACCTAGACAAGGCGACGTGTTGTCACGGCTGCTCTTTTGTAGCGTGCCATGGATGTCGCCCCAAACCAACTTCCTTCCACTTCTTTAGTTACTTATTATCGTTTTGTATTGCATTCTATTATAGTTTCGTTACGGTTCAAGTTTCCAAAACTAATTGTACTCGATTTTAGACTTTGGTATTCGGCCTTAATAGTATTGTTTTGATCACTAGAAATACTCTTATACAAGTTGTCATAACAATTAAATTAATACATAAGGTTGGTTTCATTGATTTTTAATTGAGCCACATCCATCAATTAAATTAATACTCACTACTACTCACTACTGGCCTCTACACCTCTTTGATCTTTGCATCTAATTTTTTATGATTACATGTCAAGTTGAGACGGATCTCTCTAATTGATTTATCAAGATTAAAGCAATATAATTCTAGTTGTGATATTGATTGTGTTTATCCTTCCTAGGACAATGAACCAAAACAGGGGGAAGCCGTCTGCCGCACTAATGTCAAATCATCCTTACCTCAGTTTCTGTATCGAGTAGTTTGTTGTCGTGCCGAGGCTCCGACTGACCACGATCACGTTGTCGCTCCTTTACTTGACTACGCTCCTCCAATGTCCCTTGGCAAAACTACGAGATCACTAACTTTAAGGATATTGATTATTTTTAGGGCAGAATCATGAAGAATATGGATTTTTTGCTGAATTTTGGAGATACACATAGAAAACAAGATCGTGACTAGTTTTTTTTTTTTTTTAATTACTGTTCTTTTCTTTTATGTTTCCTTTTCTTATTGTCTTCCATGAGTGCCTGATTTTCCACCGCTTTTACTGTGAGGGGAGTATTGAAACATATGTATTTAGAATTTAGTATCAAACTCACGGGTCTATTATATACAGAATACAATAATTGATTACCTTACAGTAGGTACAAAGCAACCTATATTCATGAAATTGATAAATGAAATCACATTACACGATCTCGAAATCATCAACCTATATTGAGCTTAATTGTAGATGCTGAGCGTAATTATGAAAACATATCTGGATACGAACGTAATTAGATTTTAACCTTAAACGCATTTTGTAATTAGCTTGATATTCATTCGCGTATCTAATGCATGTTAAGCATTTATAGTAATCCTCTATTCAATAGAATACAATTAGTCTTTTACCATCTTACATCTCGAAGCGAACACTAATAGAAAATTAGGACATGGGGTCAAGAGACATTTAAGTGGAAAAACTGCCCCCAATTAAAATATATCTTGAGTCCCCACACTAGGTCTTGAGTACATTCTAAGAAATGTAAACCATCCAAACACAAATGCTAGCAATAATAGTTGCTTACTAGTCAATCTAGTCTAAACAAAAGTTAATGGATTGAATTGTATAGTATAGTATAGCATAAGGTTGCATTACTCTTCCCTCACATAATATAAATAGATATATGTGAACAAACACAAAAGCCTAAAGTTGCCACACATTAGATAACAAAAAGAGAGAAAGAGTATGGCTTTAGAGACACTTTCTTCCAATGAGCTCCTCAATTTCATAATCTATGACACCATCTCTGCAACCCCTTTTACCTGCAATGACTCATCTGAAACCACCACCACTACTAATAATAATCCTTGTAGCAGCTTCTTCATCCATCTCCAAAACCAAAACCAAAACCAAAACTCAAACCCTAATCCCATATCTGAAGAACTTGCAGGAACTGCAATGGATATTATGAGTTCTAATTCTTCTCTCACTACAACCACTGCAAAGATGTCTTTGGCAGTGCAAGCTTACAACAACAACAACAACAATGATATTAATATTAATATTAATATTAATAATAATAATAACAATAATAATTTAGGAGTTCAAAAGAAGAAAAGGAGAAGAAGGCCTAGGGTTTGCAAGAACAAAGAAGAAGCTGAAACTCAAAGAATGACTCACATTGCGGTCGAAAGAAACCGCAGGAAACAAATGAATGAGCATCTTGCTGTCTTGAGGTCTCTCATGCCGGAATCATACGTTCAAAGGGTTTGTTTCTTACTAAATGTATATCTTAATTTTGTATTGAATGTATAGGGTTTAGTCTTCATGAATTGTTTAATTTGATGGATATATAATGTTTTTGAAATAAAGTTGTATAATGCAAAAAGCATTTTGCATATGTGGAATTAAATTAGAACATGTTTAAGTGCTACAAAAAGTAATCATTATACATATATTTTTTTCTTATTGTCCTTCAAAAGAACACATTGGAATTCACTTTTGTTCTTTCTAAAGAGTGTTTTTTTAACAATTTTATGAAGATTATGAAATTATATTTTAAAATTTTAACAATAAAATTTTAAAATTCATCTTCACCAATTTAAACAGCTGTGTAACATCTCTCTCTCATGGTACAAAATCTACAAACACTGTAATTAACAGTGTTTGATATCTATAAAAGCATTCTCTTCTTTTTAGAGATCCTTTTTCTTGTCAATTTGTCGGATGCAATGAACAACAATAACATGCCAAAGTTTTACGGTTACAAATGGTTGACTTCATTGTTTAGGCTTACAGTATTAATAATAATAATAATAATTAGTTCATAGTGTTGGAAATTTAGTATAGTAATTATTGTAATATAATTATTATTACTAAATGTGACTATATTTGAATGAGAAATCGATAAATTGCAAGAGTTAAAATTTTTTAATAATGACGGTTATACCCCTTTGTGTTAAATTTTTCTAGGGTGACCAAGCTTCTATAGTTGGTGGTGCTATAGAATTTGTGAAGGAGCTTGAACATCTTTTGCAATCTCTTGAAGCTCAAAAGTTTATGACTCAACAACAAGAAGAAGGTGGACAAGATAGTTATAATAATTTCACAAAGTTATCACCTCCATTTTCACAGTTTTTTTCTTATCCACAATACACTTGCTCTCAAATTCCCAACAAGTACGCTTCAAAAAGCAAGGCAGCCATTGCGGACATCGAAGTCACTTTGATTGAAACGCAAGCCAATCTTCGAATCCTATCGCGAAAACGGCTCACTCAACTCTCAAAAATGGTGGCTTGTTTTCACACACTTCATTTGTCTGTGCTACACCTTAATGTCACCACCTTGGACCCTTTGGTTCTCTACTCCATCAGTGTTAAGGTATGCAACTAAATTAACTATCAGCTGTTATCCGATAATAATCCATCAGGGTCGGCTCAAAAAATGTGGAGACCTAAATCTAACAAGATTTTGTGGCTTTTTCATGACAATTGTTAGGGGGGGGGGGATTTCTTTATTACAAGTTTTGAATTCATAACCTATACTTAGTAACAATTAAGCTTACCGTTACACCAATACGGTACTTTGAATTTACTTTACACATTATAATATATCTATATATAATGTTTTTTAAGACTTGGAGGCCTTAATTAAGTGTGGGCCTAAAGGCCTAACTTATTTTCGCTATCCCGTGAGCCACCCCTGTAATACCTACACTTTGATAAATGTTAATCCTAATTTTTCATTTTTGTTGTTAAAAGTAATCCCGGTATCATAATCATCATAGATTTAACACTCGATTTACATACTCGATTTCACTACTCACCAGTACGTTTCTCCATTTTGTTTATAATTATTACTATTAGATAAATCGAGTGAAAATCAAGTATAAATCTATAACACTACGCTACCAGGATTGCTTGAAGCAACAAAATGAAAGATACGATTATCACAGGTCAAGTTTTAAATTTGAATTATTATTATTCGTCAATAAGTTATAGTAAGTTAAGATTATTGAAACCAATTTTCCTTAAATTAAAGGGTTGTTTTCACGTAAAAAGAGAGGAGATGGCTACGTCTAATTAAATTAAACGGTATGTATAGGATGTGATATATTGCTCATGCAAAAGTGTGCTTAGAAAATGACTTTACATTGGATGACTTCACAATGCCAAAAAACCAGCTTTTGAGATACTACCAGGTGCTTTCCTTTTTGATCATTAGACACCACATTCTTTTTCTTGGAAAATAAAACTTTCATCATGGTCAAGGAAATAGAACTAACCAAGGGGTCGGTCTATCCAGTTTTTAACTTTTTTTGCAAATATAGACGTGGTATTCTCCAATAATTTACCAATAATACATTACAAGACATCATTTTGGAAGAAAAAGAATTATATATTTAAATATTATCACCATGTGTGACCTAATTCCGTTAATGTTTTTAGAAGTGATGGGCAGAAAAAGATGTTTGTTTCCAAAAACAACATTGTTTCCAAGTTTTGTTTGCTTGTCTTATATTTAAATTTAAGGAAATATTATTCAACATATTTGTGTTGATATATGTTAGCATATATGTAGTTAACGTATATGTTAGCATAGTTAGCGTATATGTTAGTGTAGTTAGCACATATTCTTATCTATAAATACTTGCTTGCAATCACTTTTAGAAATTGAATGATAATCATGAATTGAATTTTACAATTTGAAACATCAATGAAATAACATTCAAGAAATAATATGTAGGTGGAAGAAGGATGCAGACTCAACTCAGCAGATGAGATAGCAGGTGCAGTCCACCAGATGCTTCGAATAATTGAGGATGAAGCTATCCTATGTGTTGATTCAATAAACTAGAACAAATAGTTGCTCGTGTGTTACCATTTTAACCCTTTGTGCTTCTGTATAATCACCATAATGCCTCTCTCTCTCTCTCTCTCTCTCTCTCTGATTTTACTTCATGTATGATGGTAATTGTCTAGTTGAGTTAGATGTTTTCAAAGATTAACTGAGTGATGTGAGTTGAATGGTGAGAGTTTTATGCTGTCAACATGTATATAATAATTATTAAATGTCGGTGATTTGCTGAGGAAATCAATTTAGTAATTGCATAAGTGGATTATTGTTGTGTTTAGTGGCTGGTTTTCCTTATGGTTTCATTCTGGATATCTCAGGTTCGAATTTCAGCTTATGTGCGGGTTCTGAAATATTCATAGCACCACTATTAAAGGGACTCGAACTTGGGTAGGGTGTGGTTGAGGAACAGCCCTTAATGGACCTCTCGACAACCATTTGTGCGAAAGGCGGTAAAAAAAATAATAATTAAGTAAATTAAAAACAAGCTTTTAATATTTGATTTTCTTTTTACTTTTATCGAAAATGTACTTTGGAAAGTTTAGTTTGTTTTATTTTCAAGAAAGTTGAAATGATTATCAAAACTACCCAAATTTGTTAATTTATGGTCAATGAAAGAAGGCAAAGAGAAAGACAAATAGTACAGCACAAATTCCCTTTTACATTTGTAATTTTATGGTTTATATGTATGGATATCTTCAAATTTGCACTCTTCACATGCAATGCCAAAACTTTGGGGAAGAGAAATCTGAAAAGGGGTTGTTGCTTCTGTGTCATGCATGCAGACATTCATGTTTTGGTCTTCACAAACTTTAAAAAAATTCATCATATAACAATGTAAGAAATTGTTGGTTGCTTGTAAACTCCATTGTGCGTTACCAATGGATTTTCGTCGTTAGGCTATGTTAATGGTCGTCAATGAATCAATGATACTCCTATACTCTACAGCGGTGCAATTTGCAATTATTTGCATTCAATGAACAACCCACATATGGTGTGCGTTGCGAAATCGGCCGACGACATAAAATCATTGGGTTTATATCTTTGGATAAAAAATCATTCTACGTTTAAATACGTTGTTTAGAAAAATTGGTGTAGTTTCGCTGTGTAACATTCGTTGTATTTGTTAGTCTCTAGCGTCTCATTGGTTTGAATGAAATTTACCATTTCAAATAATAATAATAGAATAAAAAATGCAACTCTTTTTAACCTAAAGGGTATATCAAGAGGGGCCATATTGTCCATTATGTAAAAATGCAAGTGTACAAAATATATATATGGTCCTTCACTTGCAAAGGCATGTGCCCTTAATTGACATATCAACACCATGTCACCATCTTGTAACTAGAGGGCTCCTAGATTACAACATATATATTAGAATAATCTATCTTGTGGGTAAAAGGGTTACCTATAATTGTAAGTTTATTGACTATATGAATTAGCAGTTTGAGACAAAAGAATTCAAGCATATATGAACACTTTTGTGGTAACTTTGGTACATCTTTTTGAATTTGATCACAAACCTGTTACTGTTGAAAATCCTTTTCAATTCAGCTAATTAATGTGTTCTAAATTTAATGACTTTAATGAAGATAGACAGACAGACAGATAGATAGATAGGGCATTAGTTTCCTAAGACTCCAAGAACATAGTTATATATATATATATATATATATATATATACACACACACTCTAAAGTCTTGGATGTAATTTGGTGGTTGTTTACTGTGTGTTTTTGTTGATTGTGTTGGTGTCTCTAGCTTCTTAATTGTTAGAGTGTTTTTAATGGGTTTTGTTGGTCATTCAAAAAAAATTTATAATGCAAAGCAAAGCAAAGCAAAGAAATATAATAAGTGAAGTGAGTTGATCCTTTGGTAAGTATATTGTTAAGGACGAACCCAAATACATTTTTTTATATATATTTTAAGAAAGTGTAAAGTTGAATTGAAGCATAAATTTGATTATCATCAACTTAGTAACTTACTCTCCCAAAGCTGAAACGGGAGCATCTATTCCTCATTAATTAGTCTGGGGACTTATTTCTCACAAGGACGTAATTGGCATCTTGATTTGGAAGAAGAATTATTGCGTGGCGGGAAATTTTGATCGAAATTTCACATCTCACTTTGCACTTGACCTTGCTCAAAATTTTAAGTTTGAATGTATTAGTAGCTTAGATGAAATATATTAGATTTTTTTTTTTTAAAATTAGTGTTGGTGAAAAATGTATTTATTATTTTTATGTTTTTTAAAAACTATTTACCAAACTATTGTTTTACATTTATTTTGTGTTCACCTTTTAGTTTTAAATCGACATATTAGAGTCTTTTTAATTTTTTTATTAAGTTAAATCAATTATCTATTTTATATCACATTTTCTATATATTTTATTATTTTTATCCAATCAATTCAATATGTCTTTTTTATCGATCAACCAACCCCCTAGTTTTTACTAGTACGAATCTTTTCTTTTTATTTCTTGTTTTACTTGGTTTCTTTTTTTTTTCAAATATATTTATTTTTTTTGTTTAAATATATCCATTTTACAAATTTGTTCTTTAAATTTAGTTCTGATATCTTAACGAACCTAAGATACCAAATGAATTTTCGTCGAATAGTCATCGCAACACTAGGGTTCTACCAACGCTGGATTTTACCAAATTTTTTTTATATATATGTTTATTTTACGAATTCAGTTGATATCTATTAGGCTTGCTACGGCTAAACCCAAAAAAGAAATTTGTAAAATGAACTTACTTAAAACAAAAAAATTTGGTAAAACCCAAACGTGATCGCGACCATTCGACGGGAATTCGGTTGGTATCTATTTGGCTTGTTATGGTGCTGGAACAAAACCCAAAAACTCAATTCGTAAAATGAGCATAGTTAAAACAACAACAATCAGTAAAGTTGGGCGTTAATGAAATACAAACTTTGTGGCGACTATTCAACATGAATTTGGTTGGTATCATTTAGGCTAGTTAAGATACAAAAACTATACTAAAAAACAAATTTGTAAAATAATATATCTAAACAAAAAAAAAGTAAATAATTTTGAAAACCAAAAAATGATAAAAGAAATGAAAAGAAAAGATGCGCAGTGAGTTAGGTGGTGTTTGTTTATGCTTAAAAAGTTTGCAGGAGGCTTATATCTGCGGGCGCGCAGACAGAAGCTTCTGAAAACTGTTTGTTTTTTTTAAATAAGATCTGCAAATTGCTTTTATGGTCTTAAAAAAAAGCTATTGTTTAACTTCTTCAAATTCTTAACATCCTACTAACACCCAATGTCCAACACCACCACCACCACCACCCATCATGCGCTGCCACCACCACCACAGTCCACCACCACCCACCGTCAGCCACCACCACCACCGTCCACCACCACCAACCACCGTCCGCCACCACCACTATCCATCACCGCCACCACCC
Organism: Bidens hawaiensis; assembly: GCF_021521415.1. NCBI lineage: Eukaryota > Viridiplantae > Streptophyta > Magnoliopsida > Asterales > Asteraceae > Bidens > Bidens hawaiensis. Next base: position 712,455 of record NW_027491500.1, read on the forward strand.
ACCGTCCATTACCACCACCCTCCACCACCCACCCACTCGTCGGCCACAACCATCGTCCACTACCACCACCCACCGTCCGCCACCACCACCCACCACCACCACCTACCATCCGCCACCAACAACATCCACCCACCACCACCACCCACCCGTCGGCCACAACCATCGTCCACTACCACCGCCCACCGTCTGCCACCACCACCCACCACCACCACCTACCATCCTCCACAAACACCGTCGACCACCCACCACCATCGCCGTCCATCACCACCACCACCCACCGTTCGCCACCACCACTTGCCATCCGCCACCAACATTGTCCAGCACCCACCACCATTACTGTCCATCACCACCACCACCCACCGTCCACCGTCCACCACCAACTATTTTACTAGTCTACAGATGTTAAATGACTTCTATCTACTATGATATGTATGATAGGTAACTAATTTTCATCTTATGCAGACGATACCCAGTTTATAAAATAAACAATATTATATTTTCATATTACAGACCTTCAGACCACATCTTCAGTTGCAGACATGAAAACAGATGAAATCAGATTGCAGACAATTTTTGTCTTAAAAACAAACACACCTTAGTAAAAAAAATTGAATGATAAAAAAAATTAAATAAATAATAGATAATTGATGAACCACATAGAAAAATTAAAGAGACTATACGTTAATTGAAAAAAGTAAAAAGAAATAAAAAAACACTAGTTTGGTAAACAGTTTTTAAGGAACACCAAAGTGATAAATAATTTTTCGGTCAACCCTAGTTTAAGAAAAAACTTGATATATTACATCTATCTATAATATATATAAATGAAAACCCTAAAATCCTACGTGTCGCGATGTGGTCGCTCCCCCCCTTTTATGGAAGCCACCAGATTGTTTGATTTTTAAATGAAGGCTCTCATTGATTTAACCCAAATTCATGGGTATGGATTTTACCAAAACCAGATAGCTCTTAAACGGGTTATAACATCTCATTACATTAAAAATTAATCTCATCAAATATTTGATATGAAAATCCTAAAATAGGGATATACTAAAAATTAATATCCTATTTTATTTAAAAAAAGATATTATTTAAATTTAAGAAACAATTTTCTGATAAAGAAAATAAACGGGTAATGGGTATCACCAAACCTAGATAATTTTTAAACCGGATTATAACATATCATTTATTTGTGAAACCATTTCATCATCAAACCTCAAGTATATAACTTTCTTACAATAAATAAAATTAAAATCCAAATATACATATATAAATATTAAAAACGAATAATGTAAAACAACCCCCATATTACGGGGGATAAAATCTAGTATACATATAAATTAAGTTGAACAACTCACTTTCATTCACTTACAAATACAAAAGTTAAGATGAATCTAGGCTAGAGTTGGGTTTTAATAAGTCCTAAATTTAGTTGTGTAAGTTTTTATGTTTTTTAATAGTAAATTTATCATTAAAATCAAAACAATTACAATAAAGTGGCAGACAAACGGGCAACAAGCTGCGTCGCAACTCCCTTTTGAATAGCAAAACCAATTCTACTAAGAACAAAGCGTTGGGTCGTAGGAGACGACAAAGTACCTTGAACGACACGCTGAACCCTGTTTAGAAAATTCACGGCCTCCGGGGCCAGAATGTTTGGAACGCTTTTAAACACGATTTACCACATTATAATGTTTATTTTTATTTTAGTTCGTACATTTATCTCATCTATATCATATCTATTTTGTGAAATACAGTTTTGGAGGAAGAGGTCTGCTTTTGAGGGTGGATGATTATTTTTGTAGGTATGAAGTGATTGTGAAGATAGTTGAGAACTTTGAAATATTTATGATGATAAAGAAGCTTGGGATTTAGGGATGTTAGCTTAAAGTTTGGTGGCGTGGAATGCATATTCAACCAATACTATTGTAATTTCAATACCGTGAAACCAATAAATTTGTTAGGACGAAGCCCCTAACTAAATGAGGGCTTGGGGGCAGCACCACAGGTTGCAGGATCATATGCGGTTCAAGAAGCAAAGTTGGATTATCAAATTTAATTGATTCAGCATTTCAAAGTTGTATAAAGTTAATTGAAGCCCTGATAGATCTTTGATCGACATGCAAGATAAATTATTTTTAAGAAGATTGGTAAAGACTTTTAGTTAGTATGAATGGTAAATGACTTTCTTATAGGTAGAAAATGAGTCCTTAGAATTTTCTTAGGTAGATCAAATATGGAATTCGTAAACTTCATAAGTGTTTTATCATGATAAATGGCCTGGTCATGACATGCCATTTTAGATTTTGGTGGCAAATCCAACATAAGTCACATGCCGGAAAAAGGGGAGCGTGAAACCGACACTAATCAAAGAAAGTCATCAAAGCTTCAGTTTGAAAGTTACGGTGTGACCAATTATGTATGCTAAGATGATTAACATATGAAGAAGTGATCTCTCTAGTCCTTAAAGTTGAGACAACTACTTTTATCAATTTCCCTTGATTTCCTTAGTGTTAAAGCTCAAATATAGTTTCGTATACTTTTCAAAGAATTTATTTTTTAAAGAGATAAATGGATCAACTTATCCACGATTAATGCATAGTTCAACCATGTTATCGACCATTGAGTTTCTGGACCTCTTTCCCTCCGTCTCTACTTGACCATTTAAACAATCTTTTCACACATATGCTGACTCGCCTCTTGCAAAACACCGTACACACAATGCATTCCCACTCTAGAGTGATTTCATTGATCCTAGAAACCTCAAGAATATCAAGCATAAAAATACTAATATCTGTAAAACAAAAGCATAAAATCACTTGCAGCTTTTATGTACTTCAGGATCTCTTCTACATATGAATAAGGGAGTAGTATATATGATATCTATGCCTTAAAAAGATACACCCGTATTTCCATCTTAGTGAGACATTATAACATTGATCTCTACTGATTTAGTGAGAAATTTCTTAATCGACGATCAAGTAGTGTGCATATAGTGATGTTGCTAATCTTCATAAGAAGCGGCATATATAGTGATATATCATGATGGTTGTGTTATGATATCTTTCTAATTCTACCTTTCATTTAATGTTCCACTCTTGTGATTATTGTAAAAAGTGATACTTATTCCCAATACGTATTAAATAGACATGTCCGCTACCCCTCTAGGCTTAACAAAGTTGAAAGAACTTCATTACAATTTATTTAACATTAGTATCATGTATATTTTTTAACAATGAAAATAGAGAGATGTTACACGTAGATAAGGGCCGTGAGAGTGATACTCGTAGGACGTGTACTAGTGTACGAATAAGGGATAATTAAGTTTTTTATTATTATATAAGACTCATTCTTTAGATAATCATGAGTTTATTTTTATATACTCTAATCATTGGAAGTGTAAACCAATTCGGGCCTATATGACATGACCGATCAATATAATACTCTGGACATAGCTTCTCAATTTAAATAGAAAAATTGGATTTTAATAATTTTAACTATAATCTATTGAATAATAACTGAGTGTAGTTCAAAATGTCAGATGGGATTTTAATAATTTTAACTACAATCTTAACTTTAACCTTTTTTTTTTGTCAATGACAATGCCATTAGACATTATAGTTATAAATTTACACTTTTTTCACTTGATTTCTTTCACAATAATGACTATGAATGAAATAAGGCAAGCACAAGCAAAATCAGGTAGAAATCATATGTAACTTGAGTGTAAAATCAATGATAATTATGCTACTAGGATTACAATTGCAACAAAAATTAAAATTCTGACATTGGTCAAAGTGTAAGTACTAATTATTATCGGTCAATAAGTAATAGTTTGGAATATTAAAATATAATTTTCAATTAATTAAATCTGCACATTGTGATGAACTCAACTGGGTTATCAATCTGGTATGTATGTATGTATGTATGTATATGATTCTCTCTTAACATTTGTAATGTTTTTTTTTTCTTGGAAAGCTATGCTAACTTAAATTTTTTTTTTTTTTTTAAAAAAGACTGCTTACAAACTTGTCACACAGTCTAGACTCAGTCTAGAGTACAAGGATTAAAAAAACAACCAAAGAAACTAACCCATTGAATAAACTAAAACGGAAAATTAATGAAATTAAATAGGCTTCACTTCCAACTCTAGACTCAATCTCTTGTTTTGATTAATGCATACCCAATGGAATGACATTGCTTTAATGTCATTAATTACTTTCCCATTGAAAATGCCATATTATATGATTAGTCTTTATAAAATCATCACTATTATTGCATTAGTTTTCTAAAACTAAGGTCGCATATGTTACCATGTTATCCTAGGTGGTCCTATGTTGGATAATAGATTTGCGGTCTAGAGATACTCACATGGGAAGTGTCATCATTGGCTTTTTTGACTTTTAACAATTAATGAGAATGTGAATCAAAATGAAAAAGTTATCTTGATGATAAGATAAAGGTTGATTTAAACCAATAAAGATGAAGCTAAGAGTTGAATGCAGGCAACTCATTCATGTGTTAGTATGCTTACTTACGCCCCACCCTTGTCCATAATGCCTACAATATGTCTAACACAGCCAAATTAACCCCACACATTTACACACACACAAGTTTCTATATGTGTTATCTTCTTGGTAATAGATAAATTAAAACCAATGAAATAAAAGTGTGTCTAGCTTCGTCGTCTACAAAGTGCCGTATGACAGAGGGTGACAGAACACATGGCTTTGCTTCAAAATAGAAAACATATCCTTTCACAAATTTCAGTAAATATATATACATATATATAAGCACTAGCCGGGAACTAGCCTATGATATATACATATATTTAAAATAAAGTGTAAGTGGGAGAAGCTTTTGTGTTTTAATATTTGCTATCATCATAAGGAAGTATAAATAAATTAGTTATTGAAAATTATGCTTTTAATTTAGCGTTTTTAGTATTAATGATTATCCTAAAATTAAACCACATAATTCAAACAAAATATAGTGTTTTCTTTTCAAAATTCATATGTGAAATGTTATTTTCCTTATAACAATTATTTAGATTTTTTAAGATACTTGACATAAGGCGTTGACGTTGGTTTGTTTATAAAAGTTCAAAGTTACAAAAAAAAAATACTTGAAATAAGACTATACGAAATGGTGTGAAAGAAAGCATTCGGGAAAGAATTTTGGGTCAGTTTCATAGTGAGGTGGCGGTGTTCCCGCTCTTCGTATTCTTCCTCTTTTCAACACGATATTTTCTCCTGACATTTTGCAAATCATTCTAATCCTTCTTCCCTAGACCACTCCTTCCTCAGTCATTGTTAAATAATAATAATAATAATAATAATAATAATAATGAGTCTTTGTTAAAAAAAATGGAACTCTTTGACTTGCCAGTATCGAAATTGATTTTTATTTTTTCTCATCATTTGTATATTTTTGAAGAAAAGTAATAATAAAGAAATAAGGTGGTTTGGTAGCATGCAGAAGGGGATTGGATCAATGTGGTTTGTGTTGATTCCAATATAAGATCCACATATAAAACAAGTTGTCACTCTCTTCATTAAGTATTTCTGTCATTTTATGATATCCCTTCGTTGACATGCAAAATTGTCCTACCGAAAGGTGGACCCTATTCATGCATATTTTTTGTCATGTGTCCTCTCTTTATCTCCTTTATAAATATATTATACTAGATTTAGAACCCGCGTATTATACGGGCTAAGCAATTAAATTTAATAAGTTACAAATGTATAAACAAAAGGATGATAAATTAATAAAAATGTTAAAAAGTTTTTCTCATTATGCATAGATTTAGAGTATTTATAGTATTTATTGTTATTATTTTTAAGGGTGGTTTCTCTTTATCATTGAGGCTTCATCATACATATGGTTAGTTATAATTTACTATATTAATAAACAATATTGTACTCATTTTATACAACTCGTGTGCTCATGTGTTTTGCGAGAATAGTCATATTTGTTTGGCATAAGCTCAGTTTTGCTTTCATTTAAATGAACTCTAATTTCTTTTCTAAGCTTAATTTCTTGAATTTTTTATTTTACATTACATTTAGAAATCTTGTTCCAGTCTATTTGACACGTCAAAGATAATCATAACCAAACCAAATCAACTTAATTATAAGCAAATGGTTTCCTTTATGTTTCCAACTAATATGTATAATTGTGTTATGTGATTTGAAAAGAGAACGCGTGATAAAGTGTCGACATAAATTTTGTAAAGTGACAATTGAAAAACGAAGCATCTCTAGTATACCTTTTAATGTGATAGACTCGTTTTTAATCTTAATTTGAAAAGTACTACGTAATGTAGAGAACCCATACACCACTGGATGAAAAATGTGAGTAAATAAACATGTTGTGTGAAAAAAATTCTATCACATAGAATAAAGAAAGAAAAATTTTCATTTACAACTTATAAATCTCTAAAAATCTCTTCATATACAACATTTGAAGTTCTATCAATATATTTAGATAACAAAACTCAATAACCACTTGCCACAATATTGGTGCCTAAATTCCTAAATTAAAGCAAATTGAGCATGTAACTTTCGTCTTAAGTTTGAGCAAATTTTAGCAATAACATTAGTTATATGTGTATAACTAACCCCTAGACTTTTTCTGCAAGTCTGTCTGCAAAATCAAAACATGACCGGTAATACAAACCAAATGCATAATAATACAAAAAAGTTAAAAAGAATAGACATCCCTATCTGAATTGTTTTTTAATCAAAATATTAAATTTCAGGATATCTGGTTGTAATCTCAATTTTCAAGCATCACTAAATAAACATTGCAAAATTTTGATTAAAAATTTAGTTTGATACATCTTGCCGCAGCCCAGCTGTAACCTTTATGTTTTTGAAACGTCAATGTCACATTAAAAAACCCGAGTAGACGGATATGTTTTTGTGATTTTATAGAAACTTTTAAGGTTAATTACATGCGTGCCTGTTATACCATAAAACATAATACATGATTGTATCAAAATTTTGCCTTTTTGACGACACAATACATCATAACTGCTCTTTTGACAGGAAATAAAAGACTCGCTTTTGACAGCAATTACACATTTTGACAACAAAGAGATGCACCAAAATTTGCACTTTTTAATAGGAGAAAAAATGTAATATATCGACCCTTTTAATAGGGGAAAAAATGTATTACACCAGCTTTGGCCCCGTCACCCAATGCATCACTGATGCAAAAAGCTGGAGAACAAATGTTGGTATAATTACTCGAAGTCAAGTCAAAGGAGCAATTTTCAACTAAAAAAGCCTACCTGATCTAAGAAGCCAGTTGGTTATATTACTCCAAGTTACTAATTATCCAATCAAGTAGCAATATAACTTTCACAAACCAGTGTTATTCATGGACTACATGTGCTTATTTTAATGGTATATTCTAATCAACATTAGGTCCTTACAATAATATATAAAAACGTAGCTATTAGTTTACCTGCTTTACATCGTAAAACCTAAAACAGCCCAATAGGGTATATGCTCAACGTGAAAATAAAACCGTTACATAAATTCGCATTACAGGTCAAGCATAGTCCTCTGATAGTTGGCCAAGTTTCCTGCTTCGGGAACGCCTTTGCTAGATTTTGAAAGAAGACTTTTTAACTAACAAATATTATTCCGTGTGGCTTGTAGTAGCTAATTCCCTAAAAAATATGTGTAATGTTTGAAAAGACCATTTCTTATTGTTCAATTCAATTGTAGCGTAATTGATCCACATATGTTGTAGCTTAAAATCACCAAGAGTCGGGTAAACTAATATTCGTTTTGAAATCGGTAAGTTAAGGCGTTAAGCATAGCGTGTTCTACATTTTTAAGTTAATATTTTCAATTGTTTATGTATTTTCTTACTAAATTGTAATTCTATACCAATGAATAAGCACGGAAGGGAACAAAAGATATCTATTATATTGGAAGATCTTAGACCCTGATATTGGGAATAAGTAACTACTGGCATAACTAATGCCTTGATTTTGGTTACTTACTTGCATGAAAGTAAAAAAGTTAAAATGATAGGCTGCATATACATACCTTCATATGTCCTTATGTGTGATTGTCAATAAGCTGCATTCACATCAATTACAAAAATAATAAAAGAAAAAACAATTCAATTATTAAATTAGCATTTGAACATAGCTAGAATCATATATGAGTACATCTACATAAAGTATTAGCAGATACAAATAAAACAAAATCAACCAAAATCATAATCAATGATTTCGTGTGGGAAGGATGGATAACCCTAAACTGAAGTTGTAGGGGTATGATAGAAAATTTGAACAACTAAAGATAGAAGATAAAGTCTGAACAAATCGGAATGGTAGACTTATAGTACTTACCTGTTGATGTCACAAACCGTGGTTCTTGAAGATTGAAAATATGGAACTAATTTTAAACACAAATGGCAGTGGAAGAAACGATCGAATTAGGGTTTCGATTAATTTCAGAGAGAATCACCAAAGCAGCAACGAAAGAAACGATGGATTTAGATTTAGGGTTTTAACTTATTACGGGTCATAAAGTTATATCGGTTAGCGTGATTTGATATTAACGGGTCAAAAGATCCGCCAGAAAGTAATATGAGTATTAGAAAAGTTTGGGCGGGATTATTGATGTGACGGTGAATCTCCAGGTGACATATGTCTCAATTATTTTACTTTATTATAATAGGTAGATAATTATTATTTTCAAACCTTAAATATAAGACGTTATTATTAAAAACTAAAATAGTTATTTCAAGCATCTCACTAATTTAAATAATGATGCTTATTACTAATCCAGTTAGTGATCACTTTGCGAATATCTCACTAAGCTAGGCAGTGGCTTACCTACATATTGGGAATGCCGTGTGCAAGACCCATGATTTTTTTCTTTTTAATGTATATATCGATTTATTACAACCGCCCCGATGAAAATTTTACACCGCCCCAAGAATCAATTAATTTGAATAACTCAAGCTTGTTTTAAACAATTAATTTGGATAATTCAAACTTATTTTACCTTATTAGTTGATTGTTATTAGTTAAAAGTTTGTGAATTAGATTATTTGATTTATTAATTGGATATTTGCTTAAATGCTTATTTGAATGTTACTTTGTGTGCTAGTTTAAAAACTAAAACTTGTTCGTATCTTATATTAGATTATTAAAACTTGTTTGTTATTTATGTCCTAACCTAGACAGGAAAATTTTAAATTTTAGTGATAGACTATATCGCCCCAAAAATTTCCGTCTCAATGAAAAATGTTCTTGATCAATCAGGCACTAAGTCTAGGTAACGCACGCCTCTCACATACAAAAGGTTTACTAATGAATATTACAATGGTAACACCCACATTTTTTTTCACTCTTGCTCTTGCTTTCAATTTTGATGTTGTGTTTTTCTTCACTACATGATATATGTTAAGATTATTGATTAAAGATCACTTGAACATAAGGAAATTGCCTAGTTTTCTTCAAGAGGTTGAATCAAAATGTGGAATGAAGAGTTGTTAAAATAGTTTAGTGGAAACAAAAGTTAGGACCCGAACGGTCAATGCCACGGTCGAACCGTGCAACTAGTAAGAACAAAGGTTATTTACAAACTAGGAACTCGGCCAAAGAAAATCTATTGAAACAATACACCTTGCTTTTCTAAATATAAAATATTTAATTATAAAAATTGAGAAATCTTACATCTTATCTTACAATACTAACAAAAAAAATGCTAAAGCTTAGGTGTCAAGCCTACATTTCTTTTAATTTCTAATCTCTCATTTCATTCATTCTAGCTATCCATGGGTCATGGGTCAAATCATTTTGTCAAGCGAGTTATAACATAGGGTGGATTTTATCTTACAATACTAATAAAAGAAAATGCTAAAGCTTAGGTGTCAAGCCTACATTTCTCCTAATTTCTAATCTCTCATTTCATTCATTCTAGCATGTACTATACATGGGTCATGGGTCAAATCATTTTGTCAAACGGGTTATAACATAGTGTGGGTTTTATAACATAGTGTCATTTTCATACCTGAAGTTTAACCAACAACGCAGCTTTAACACATTTTTGTAAATTTCTTGCAAGTCCACATCTGACATTTCCAAAACCATGCTATTTTAGTAATTTTTGTTAACATGTTTGTTTTTCCTTTAAGTCTACATTAAATTAATTCATAAGTATTTTGAAAATCACAATTGAAATAAAGGACTTTTTCTTTATTTTTATCGTTTGATAAATCCCGTGTAATACACGGGTTCAAAAGCTAGTCTTATAATATTTACAAATTCGTAAAAGAAGGTTAAAAATTTGTGTAAAGGTGAGATGGAATATGGATGCATGAAAAGCTTAGGGACAGACACTTTTAGCATGTTCTGCATCACTACTAAGTACTAAGTAGCTTCGTCTCTCTTGCATAACACTTTTTAACAAAACTCAACTTTCTATAGTATTTTATTATTATAAACTTGTTTGGATATCATATGGTAGGGAGTACTCTTCAAATAGCTGTAACCTTGTTTAAAAAACCTTGAAAATGTCATTTTTTAACAGGCTTGGTTGTACACAAGCGAAGCTTAAGATAAGGTAAGCTCGCTCGTTTGACTAATTGACTCGATCATTTGTCTCGTTTAAATTAAGCTTAAATTTTAATGTTTCATAATAAATATATTCACTCATTCTAGCCCCAAATTTATTATTTATTATCTCTAATGAAATGGAATGCATGTCTTTATTATGGTTATTTACTATTATTATTATTATCATAAAATACATATTTGTATTTTTAAGGATTAGGGATACGGTCTCACGGCGATCGAGAAGTCGACCTTGGGCATAACCCCGAACAGAGTAGGTTTACACGTGAGATTCTCTGATGTTCAAAAAGGATATTAAAAACAAGAATGTTACACTAGAAATGGTGCTAATGTTCATTGAGTATAGAGATGGAAAAGACCCCACCGGGAATTGTCTAAATTAGGGAATCAATAAATAAACTGAAATTCTAAACTGTTTGGTGATACCTGAGGATGATGACAAATGGATCTAGACGGGCGATTACATCGGTTGATTCTCAGTTCACTCCATTTGGACCGCATTAGAACAGTTTTTTTTATTAATGATAACTGATCCATTTTTATGCAAAACAAATTATTTCCACCAAATGTGAACGTTATATGTTGGCGGCATGACCTGGATAGAATACCTACATTGGTAGTTCTTTCAAGAAGAAAATTCCTTTGATATTGAAGAGGTAGGTCCCAGCAGAGCCCAGTTGGACCCGCAAGACTCACCTTGAAGAGGGACGTCTGCGCAAGGACCAACTGGTTCCGCAGGACCCACCATGCTCAGAGATGAAGACCTTACGCGCAGTACGCCAGCTGTTCCCGCAAGGAAAGCCCACCAATGGTGAAGTACCCCGCCTGTCCCCGCAGCTGCGGATACAAGCCATCAGGGAAGGCTACCCGCACTAATAGCAAGGCTACACGCACAAGGCACTAACTCTCAATAATTCAGTGTCACCTGAAGGAATGAGCAAGGCGGGAATACTCCCGCCCAAATGAGCCAGTCCGTATGCTTCTGGAAGATCTTTTGTACTATACCTGCCAAGGTATGGACAAAATAGACAAGATCTGACCAAAGCAGCCCATGAACCAATCACAGGGTGACAGCTCACCGACAACAGTACGAGGAGGAGCATGCTCTAGTACTGTTTGTCACTATTTGCCGCTGCCTACTCACCAACCCTTGTCGTGGCACGCACATAGCCTGCAGTTGGTGGAAAGGGAACAGTACACAGCCGGCCTTGTCACTATCAGCCGCTGCCTACCCACCAACCAGCATGGCACGTGCGTAGCCCATAGTTGGTAGAACAGGAATATTATACAGCTGGCTGTACCTGCTTGGAAACCTACCTTCGGCTATAAATACTCCAACACCTTGGAACGGTATCATCATCTTGTATCTTACCTTCACTAGCTATTTCTCTCAATATACACTTATATTCAGAGCAATCTAGTCTGATTCTCACGCCGGAGGGTGGTCACAAGGAGGAACCCCCCCTTCTCAGTGACGAGCTCACGGTGTCTGTTTTGCAGGTCATCTGAAGAACATCCTTCTTTGCCGGACCTAACCCTTGTGGGAAACATTACTTAACCCCCAGATTATCCATAATCTACTCGGGGTCGCCTAGTGTTTCTTCATTGACGCCATCCGTGCATAAAAGCTAGAACTAATTCTCAGTTTTTTCAAAACTTCTGAAAAAATGGTTAACGTTACTCCGGTCCCAAGGCCAGTAAGTGACCAAGAAACCTCGGTAACCACAACCCCAGCTACTGGGGGGAACACCGGCGGTTACACAAATTTTACGAACACTACCCCGGTTACCCAAGCCGGGGCAAGTGCAGTAAACAATATTTCACTGGGGTTCACTGATGCCCAGTTGGAGAAACAGACGAGGCTCCCTCGCCAAACACTCGATCAAGTTAAGGCGTGGGCCGAAGCACGTCAGAAGGAATTCCAAGCTGAGTTGGATGAACGCTTGCGTTCACTCCAACAGGCTGACGAATTCGGAAGCACTCGACAACAGCTCAACATGAACAGTGAGTGCGAGTACTCGGACGATGGTCGGGAGGAATCCGACACCGACGCAAACCCTCGTCACAGGGCGAAAGGGAAGCGTAAGGAAACGGACTTCCAACCAAGAAGGAATTTGGAGAAACCTTCAAACCAAGGAACCGGGGGGAAACCCACGTGACTTCTCCAAAACCTTTAGACCAACTGCCGCAAATGCGGGAACGTCCAAGTTTGCAAGGGACATTGCGGAAGCAATCGCCCCGAGAAGTGCCAAACAGATGTCCAACATCGGCACTTATGATGGTATATCCGACCCAGACGATCACTTGAACAGATTCATAGCGGGGGCAACCGTCAGCAACTGGACGGAACCCACGTGGTGTTATATGTTCCAGATGACGCTGGTTGGAGCGGCCAGGGCGTGGTTCGATCGTTTACTGGTCCACCACATCTATGATTGGGCGGACTTTCAGCACAAGTTCAGCCAACACTTCAGTCAACAGAGGAAATATACTGAAGAACAGTGGACGATCCTCAACTGCGTTAGAGAGGAGGATGAATCTTTACTAGACTTCATCACTCGCTTCAACTCCAAAAAGCTGAGTCTGGGCAACATAAGTGAAGATCTTGTTCGCGCCGCTTTCATCCAGGGCGCCGAATACCCAGAGCTTATCCGCACGTTGACGGGTAAGGACGGCATGCCATCCATATGGGATGCCATCATGACGGCGGCCAAGCGCTTTGCCGAGACGGAGAAGCAACTGGGTAGGGATCTTCCCCAGAGTACACACCTCTACACGCAGAGGACCAGAGAAAACAATGTTCGGATCGCCCGGCAGAACAAAAAGAGGAAGCTAGGTATTTGGCAGTCAATGGTAAACTTTGACACCTCATCCAGCTCTCGCCCTCTTGTTGGCGGAAGGGATAACACGCACTCTTCAAGCCAAAAACACCGGTGGACGCCACTCACCAAAAGCGTCACGGAGATATTTGCCACCGAAAAACTCCCATGGCCAAAAGCTCCAATGATCCGGCAGCGACCTAATGCGGATCAGAGCAAATCCTGTGACTTCCACGGGACAAAGGGTCACAATACAGAGGAGTGTACATCCTTGAAGGATATTGTTGAAACATTCGTCAAGGATGGAAGACTTGCACACCTTGTGGCATCAATCAAGAATGGAGGAAGGAATGATAACCGGTATAAAGGCAACGGACGAAAGCCCGTTGACATCAGCATCCACATGGTTCATGGCAACATCAGAGGAAGAAAAAGACGAACGACAGAACCATGCGCATGGAAGGAAGCTGAGGTGCGCTTCCCGCGAGTGCCAGGATGACCCAGCAAGGAAGGCCCTATCGTCATCAAAAGCCAGCTGGGGCATTACATAACTTCCCGCACTTTTGCTGACAACGGCGCCTCGTCAACGGTTATGTACAGGCAGTTCTTCGACAAGCTAGACGACGAAGACAAAGAACGCCTGGAAACGGTTTACGCCTCAATGGAAGGGTTCGAGGGCAGCACAAACACCCCCCTGGGTATCCTATCTTTCCCCGTCATTCTCACGGACGGGAAATACTCCTGCACAGAAGACGTGGACTTCGTCGTAATGAGGAAGCCACATCACACATACGACATTCTCTTCTGGAGAAACGGGATGGCAAGATTCAACGCCGTGGTATCTTCAGTCCACGGCATGATGGGATGGCCAACTGCTGAGGGTGTAGCGATGATCACCGGTATCCCCCAGGTATGCATCGCATCTGTCTCATCTAAACCCAAACCAAAGATGGCTAAACCAACCATCACCGAACCAGAAAAATGGGCCCTCAATGGCAAATACCCTGACCAGGCTGTTACAATTGGCCCAACAATCACTGATCCTACGCGCACCTTGCTCAAACGCTTACTACAGAAAAACGCTGACATCTTTGCGTGGACACCAGCTGACATGACTGGTGTACCTCGAAGTAAGGCAGAGCATAAGCTCAAGTGTGACCCGGCTTTTACGCCAGTCATACAAAAGCGCAGAGTAATGGGGGCGGAACAAGCTAACGCGTGTAGAACCCAAGTCAAGGAACTCCTTGACGCGGGCATCGTACGCGTTAGTAGATATCAAACATGGGTTGCAAATCCCGTTATGGTACCGAAGGCTTACAAACAATGGCGCATGTGCATAGATTTCAAAGATTTAAACAAAGCATGCCCCAAAGATTGTTACCCGTTACCCGAAATTGACCTCAAAGTGGATTCATTAGCACCGTTTCGCCTTAAATGCTTCCTTGACGCATATAAGGGGTACCATCAAATCCACATGGCTGTAGATGATCAGGACAAAACCGCATTTCGGACGCCCGATGGCACATTTTGTTATCAAATGATGCCATTCGGACTTAAGAATGCAGGGTCCACATACCAACGCCTGATGGACAAAGAGTTTCATGCCCAAATTGGGAGAAACTTGGAAGTCTACATGGATGATTTGGTCATCAAAAGCCCTGAGCCTGAAGTAATGTTGAAAGACATCGAAGAAACTTTCAACACGCTCAGAAAGATAAACATGAAACTCAACCCGAGCAAGTGTTCCTTTGGGATGGAAGAAGGGAAGTTCTTGGGAGTCATTGTTACTAAAGATGGCTTCAGAGCGAACCCTGAAAAGGTCGAAGCCATTATCAAAATGGAATCACCTACTACCATCAAGCAAGCTCAGACACTGAATGGACACCTAGTCGCACTTAACCGCTTTTTGTCAAACCATGCGGATAGGTCGTTCCCATTCGTGTCAACATTGAGAAACTGTTTAAAGAAAACGCACTTCCGCTGGACACCAGAAGCGGAAGCAGCTTTTCAGGAAATTCGGTCACGCTTGATCGAACTCCCAACGCTCACAGCACCAGAAGCGGGGGAGGAATTAATCATATACCTTTCTGCCACAGATAGAGCAACCGGGGCAGTCCTGCTAGTAGAGCGAAAAGGTATCCAGATGCCTATTTACTATGTTAGCCGTGTCCTAACAGACGTAGAAACCCGGTACTCCACCCTGGAAAAATTAGTCTTAGCACTTGTACAAGCTTCACGCAGACTAAGACGATATTTCCAGGGTCACCCAATCACCATTCTCACCAACTTCAAACTCGCAAACGTTCTAGGCAAACCCGAGTTATCGGGACGTCTAGCCAAATGGGCAATTGAGTTGGGGGAATATGCGATAAAGTACAAGCCAAGACCAGCTATAAAAGGCCAGGTCCTGGCCGACTTTATTGCAGAAGTCCCCGTTTCGCTGGAGAAAGAGTGCCAGGAGGAGGCTCAACCCCCCCCCCCCAGCACAGGACATCAATGATGTATGGCGACTCTACACTGATGGAGCAGCCAGCAACGAGGGTTCAGGCGCAGGGTTGAAACTAACCAACCCAGCAGGCCAAGAATATACTTACGCTATTCGACTGGATTTTCCAAGTACGAATAACGAAGCCGAGTATGAAGCATTCTTGGCCGGGCTGAGAATTGCGCGTAAGATGGGAGTGAAAAACTTGGAAGCCCACGTAGATTCCAGGTTAGTAGCCAACCAAATAAACGGGACGTACACGGCCGTGAACGACACATTGGCCCTGTACCTCGCACAAGCAAAAACCCTTATGCGTGATTTTAATGATTGTAAAGTCATACATGTCAAGCGTAGCGAAAACAAATCTGCGGATGCGTTAAGCAAGCTTGCATCATTAGCCTTCACCCATTTGGGAAAGGACATCCGCATTGAACTCCTTAAAGCACCATCAGTCCCGCACAAGGAAATTTGTGTCATCCAAACCGGCACAGAAACGTGGATGACACCGATAATAAATTACCTTGCAGCGGGTATACTACCAGAGTCAAAAACACAGGCAAGAAAAATACGTTGTAAAGCATTAAACTATCAACTCATCGATGACATCTTTTACAGAGGTAACTTTCTTGGCCCACTCTTAAGATGCGTGGACAACCAAAATGCTGACTACCTCCTAAGGGAAGTACACGAAGGCATCTGTGGAGTACACGCAGGTCCACGCGCTGTTGTAGCTAAGCTAAACAACGCGGGATACTTTTGGCCGGGGATGCATATGGATGCGCTGGCATACATTCGAAAGTGTAGGTCTTGCCAGCTCTACGCACCCAACACGCATCGCCCGAAGAATGAACTTGTTCCAGTCACCTCTTCATGGCCATTTCAGAAGTGGGCCATCGATGTGACAGGCCCATTTCCCACAGAAGCAGGAAACGTTCAATTTCTAGTGGTAGCCATCGACTACTTCACCAAGTGGATAGAAGCAATACCCTTAGCCCAAACAACCGCAAAACATATTTAAAAATTTATTTGGGAATTTATTATTTGTCGTTTTGGACTTCCACAGACTTTGGTGAGTGATAACGGCACCAACTTTGCTGACAAGAAGCTACAAAAGTGGCTGGAAGAACTTCAAATCACCCACACCTTTACCTCAGTGGCACACCCGCAAGGTAACGGTGAGGTGGAAAGAGCAAATAAAAGCATCGTCGAAGGCATAAAGAAAAGACTCCTGGAACACAGATCCGGCTGGGTAGACGAAGTTCCACACGTCCTTTGGGCAAACAGAACACTGAAAAAGGCCAGTACGGGAGAAACCCCGTTCAGCCTCACTTATGGCACTGAAGCCATGGTCCCAGTCGAAATTGGTTTACCCTCACCAAGGGTCTTGATTCAGCCAGAAGACAATGATGCGGAAAGACGGTTAGACCTTATGCTAACCGAGGAACGCAGAGACTTAGCCGCAGCGCGTGAAGAAAACTACAAGCGACAAATGCAAAAGTACTACAACACGCGGGTAAAACTCTGCAACTTCAATGTAGGAGACTACATATTGCGTAACAACGAGGCTTCAAACCAAGAGCGCCCAGGAAAACTGGCACCGGTCTGGGAAGGACCGTACATTATCAAAGAAGTTTTGGGAAAAGGCGCATACCGGCTCGAAAGGCTCGATGGCACTCCTATCCCAAGAACATGGAACGGAGCTCAATTACGCAAATGTTACATGTAGATCAATTCCAAACTTGTAAAGAAAAGGCCTATAGCCACTTCTAATGGAAATGATTCTCCTTTATCACATTGTGTTGATAGCCTTACCTTTATACTTATGAACTTCCCACACTGATATGCCGGTATTCACCGCATAAATATGGGAAGAAGTAAGTCATTGCGTGTGGAAGGCGGCAAAACCCGCATAAACACATAAAACGGTAAAAATTTCCAAGGAAAAGATAAGGAAAACCTTCACGCAGGTCAGCTATAGGTGAAGTTTGGTCATCCCAATAAATGAAAGTGACGGTCCTACCCGCACAATCATGATAGAGGAAACTGAACATTAACCTATTGGCAACCGCGCGTTGAAAGGTTAACTTATTCAAAACACTTAGAAAATTTCAAAGGAAAAGATGAGGAAAACTTCCACGCAGGTCAGATGTAGGTAAAGTTTAGCCATCCTACTAAGTGAAAGTGACGGTCTTATCCGCACAATCACGAAAGAGGAAGCAAAACTTTAACTTATTATCTGCCACGTTGAAAAGTTAACTTATCTAAGTACTCAAGAAATTGCTAAGTTAAAACAAAATATGCGCGAAATAAACAAGGCAAGGCATTAACAAATAATCTTTATTCCATCAACATTCAAACATTACAAGAATTGCTGGGTACATACCCGCAGATTAGAAGTCTACAAACATAAAAATCTACTCTAATGGTGGAAAGGGATCTAAAATATCAAGCTTCAGGACCACTCCTACTTGGACCCGCACCATCAGTAGAGTGTGGCGGTTCAAGGAAAGCTTTGAGGATAGCTAGCCCATCATCAGCAGCAGCAATCTCGTTTACCTTCTCCAACATCGGATGCGGGAAGGCGGCATACTGATTCACTGCTTGGTCATACGCAGCTTCAGTATCCACATTGTAAAGAGGGAAGTTGGAAGGCGGAATGCCTTGTTCAACAAACCCTAGACCAAGCAGGAATGTAGGTTCCCTGGACGGATCACACGAGATATCCCGATATACACAGGTGCGGAATCCCTGTGTAGACCGTTACGGACGTAGAACACAATCACACAAACACACGAATACGATACGAACAAACTCACGTTATATTAATAACTCAACACGTGATTCTTACAGACTCTCGACCTCACGTCACTTGACTCACTGAATTACACGTAACTCAAACTCTAAAACCAACACTAAAACGATCAGCCGTACACTATATAAATACACGACAACTTCGCCTCAGGCGAAGTTGTCCTTAACTTCGCTTGTTCAACAAGTTCGCCTAGGCGAACTTGTCAACAACTTCGCTTGGTTAACAAGTTCGCCTAAGCGAACTTGTCAACAACTTCGCTGTATACAAACAAATACATAAACAATATTACAGACTCGATTACAGACATTAGACATATGAACTACTGACATTTATGCATCAACAAGGAAGCCAGCCTTTTCCCCATCCTCATGAGAAGCGTTGAGGGCTGCGCTCATCGCATCGTCATATGATGTGTTCGTGAACACCCGATGCACAACCTAAAAAACAGAAGTATATCAAAAACTCTTCTAAGGAAAAGCGTAAAGAAATTGTGAAACTGCGCATACCTGAGAGAACGCTTCTCGGAGAAGCCATTCCTTGGTAACCAGAGCCTCCTGGAGGGCAGCTTGAGCTTCATTACGGGCGCGTTCGGCTTCGTTCTTTGTAAGGTTGGCAAGCAACACATCTTTGGCTGCAGCCTCTTCGACGCCCTTTAGCTTACGCTCAGTGTGGTCAAGCACCCCCCCTCTGGTCCAAGATCTCTTGGAGCTTCTTGGCATCTTCCATGGCCAAGGCATCATGAGCCTGCTGGAGCCTCTCTAATTTGGCTTTAAGTTCCTCATTCTCGATGCGTAGAGGCTCAGCAGCAGCTTCAGCCTTGGTGGCCCTCTCGGTTGCGTTCCGTGCAGTTTCCTTAGCCAACCGAAGCTGTTCATTAACAGCTTGGGCGGCCTTGGAACGGGCCTCGAGACGAGCCTGAACTTCAACCTCAAGGGCCTTGAAGGCCTTCTCCTTCTCCGCGGCAACGGCGGAGAGCCTCCTGTTCTCCTCCCGGACAGCCCGCGCCTGAGCTACTTCTTGGATACGAGCTGCCTTTAACTTGTCGTTTTCACGACAAAGCAGCTCGACGCGCGGCTGCATCCGGGCTACGAGAATGCGGAGCTCATTTGTCAACCTACCCTCCTGGTAGCTTGACATTGCTTCCCCTCTCTAATTACTTGTGTGATATGTGGAGAAATGTAGAAGACGTAGGATCATATCATGGTGATGTGCAATGTGGCACTACATGGCAATTCATTAGTAGTTGGTGTAACGTCCCTCATATCTTTGCCTTTACAATTTGAAATATGTTGGTCCAACACAAACGCATTCTTGGTAGCAAATTGAGACAACAGGTGGTTCAAGCAGTTTGTTTACTCACGTAAGCAAGGAATAACATCATTTTCAATAACGCACCCATTTCAATTGTCATGATCATCGAGGAGATCAAGTCGCACGGGTTTTATAGGTGAAGTATAGATCAAAAATATTTTGTTAGGTTGGTCTCGTTTGTGTAACATTGATTTAGATAGTACCTAGTATTGTCAATATTTGTCTATTAATTCTAGGTGATGTACTAAAGGAATTGGTACCAGGTATTGAACACAAACTCAGCCTCGCTTGTTATTGAGAAACTTCACAAATCTCAATTGTTCAGATTACAATCTCCTAAACCCCAAAGCACGGGTATTTATAATCTAACCTATCAAGTTTAGAGTACAATTAGGATTGTTAAATAATAGGACATGATAATTATACTAACAATTAAATATGAGCACATTTAATTGTTTATAGTTATCCACTCCTTAAATCATGCTACTTAGCCTTGCACGCCAAGTAACGCTCGTGACCCGAAATTCCCAACAATCACCCCCAGAATTTCGAACTCGAAACCGACAAGTCTTCAACTCCAAGTAATTCCCGCATCTCCTTGAATTTGATTCTCCCAAGAACCTTCGTCAAGATATCGGCACACTGCTTAACACCACTAACATGCTCGACACCTACTTCTTCACGATCAACACATTCCTGAATGTAGTGATACCGAGATTTAATGTGTTTGGTCCTTCCATGGAAAACCGGATTCTTCACGAGAGCTATCGCTGATGTATTATCAATACGTAACTGTCAAATAACTCACTTATCAATTCCCTTAGCCAAACCGCCTGACACGCGGCTGCGCTTGCCGCCATATACTCTGCTTCACACGATGAGAGTGCAACTGTATGTTGTTTCTGAGAACACCAAGTAATTGGTGAAGACCCAAGATAAAATACGTGCCCTGTAGTGCTTCTGCCATCGTCTTGGTCAATGTTATGGCTACTATCACTATAACCAACTAACAAGCTTTTCCCACGAGTGTAAGAAATACCAAAACCGAGTGTACCTTGAATATAACGAAGAATTTGCTTTATAAGAGTTACATGAGATTGTTTCGGGCTTTGCATGTACCGGCTTACGACTCAGACCGAATACGTCAAGTCGGGACGAGTTTGTAAAATGTACCGAAAACACCCGACAATCTTTCGATATCTCATAGCATCAAAATCTTCTTCATCTTCAAATTTAGAAACTTTTATACTTGGATGTAATGGAATCTGAGCAGAATTGCAAATCTCCATTCCCGCTTCAGCTAAAATTTTCTTCACATATGCTTCTTGCTTAATTTTTATCCCATCCTTGCTTTGTGATAATAAGTTAGCTTTCCTAAATCCAACATCTCAAAGTTTAAGCCATCTCGTGCTTAAACTCCATTATTAAATTTAAACTGGAACACGTCTCGATTAATTCGTCAACGTACACACCGACTTTTAAGAGACCAACTCCAATTTTCTTTCGGTATACCGCTTGTTCTTGCGTGCACTGGTGAAATTTCATATTTAACAAAATACCGTTCAGCTTTGATACCAATTAAAGGAATTGGTACCAGGTATCGAACACAAACTCAGACTCGCTTGTTATTGAGAAACTTCACAAAACTCAATTGTTCAGATTACAATCTCCTAAACCCCAAAGCACGGGTATTTATAATCTAACCTATCATGTTTAGACTACAATTAGGATTGTTAAATAATAGGACATGATAATTATACTAACAATTAAATCTGAGCACATTTAATTGTTTATAGTTATCCACTTCTTAAATCATGCTACTTAGCCTTGCACGCCAAGTAACGCTCTTGACCTGAAATTCCTAACATGTACTTGATCGCTCTAGCTAGCTAGTGGCTAGAAGCCCTTTGTTTTGAAGAAATTCTCCCGTCGTTCATGTCACACCCCAACCTAAGGCAGAAATGTCAGGGCGTGATCCGATTGCTCACAACTCGAAGATACTATCATAAATATAAATTACAATATCTAATTAATTATTTACAAATATTACACGCAATATCCAAATATACAAAACAATTCAAATACACAAATATGAGTTCATATAACGATTATCTTGATTATATCCTAAGGTCTTGTCTACGTTTCCAACTTCAATCTTCAGGCAACCTGCATATGCGTAGAAAATGGAGTTTTTGTCAACAAATATGTTGAGTGAGATGATCACCAATTTGACACAACATTAAATAATAGCATATATATATATATATATATATATAGTTGATAAATGATAAATGCGCAAACTGTGACATTTGTCAATTTCGGGTTATTTTATACTTGTATTCTTAATGTAAACCCGACCCGTTTTGTATCCCGAACCTTTCGATATTATCAAAATGATGAATTGTATGTTAAATATTTGTTTTATAGTTGTTGGATAAAAAAAACACCCTTTTCGGTTCTTAAAATTCCCCGAAAACATTCAAAACGAACTCCAGGGACTAAAACTACCAAAATGGAGACTTGAAGGACCCATTTGTAGTTTGTGCTTTCTTGGGTCTATAACCAACCCATTTTCATGAAACACCCTTTATGAAAGACCCATTCAACTTACCCTATATATACACACCCATCTTCTTCATTTGTGCTTGCTCATTTCTTCATTTCTCTCTCAAATTCTTGAATTCTAAGGTTGTTCTTCATAAGCTAATCTTTCATTTTAACTAACTTCTCAATACTTAAAGCTTGATGTTACAACATATATATAATATACACTCCTTGTTTACCATCGGTCTTTCATTTCTCCGGTCTCGGCCGGTTGAATTGTCGGACTAATAAGGCAAGGTTACATGGAGGACTTTGTAGTCCTTGTTTATATATTTAACAAATCTAACCATATAACTTGTTATACTTGCTTAAATTCTACATATTTTAGTTTATTTTTCATATTTGTCAAGTTCCATGGTATTGGGTATGTGGTGACTAGCCTCGGTTTCATCCCGAGTTGAGAACCGAACCAAAAACCGAACTTTTGTTTAAAAGCATTATTGTTAACTTTTTGAATGTAAAACTTGAGTATTATTATTTATAAGTTATTTTACAAGTTCCATGGTAATTGGGTATGTGGTAACCATCCTCGGTCTTATTCCGAGTCAAGGACCGAACCAAAAACCGAACTTTTGTTTAAAAGCATTATTGTTAACTTTTTGAATGTAAAACTTGAGTATTATTATTTATAAGTTATTTTACAAGTTCCATGGTAATTGGGTATGTGGTAACCATCCTCGGTCTTATTCCGAGTCAAGGACCGAACCAAAAACCGAACTTTTGTTTAAAAACTTTATTGTTAACTTTTTGAATGTAAAACTTGAGTATTATTATTTTATAAGTTATTTTACAAGTTTCATGGTAATTGGGTATGTGGTAACCATCCTCGGTCTTATTCCGAGTCAAGGACCGAACCAAAAACCGAACTTTTGTTTAAAAACTTTATTGTTAACTTTTTGAATGTAAAACTTGAGTATTATTATTTTATAAGTTATTTTACAAGTTCCATGGTAATTGGGTATGTGGTAACCATCCTCGGTCTTATTCCGAGTCAAGGACCGAACCAAAAACCGAACTAAACCGAGTTCACTCGCTTAAGACACACAAGTGTGTTTTTAGCCACCAAAACTCATATTTTTCTTCAAAATTATATTTTAAATCAATTTTAGTTAATTTCTAAACATACTTGGCATGTCGGTAACCAACTTGATCTTATAACAAGTTCGAACCGATAAGGTCGTATACTCGCTTAACGAACGTTAAGGTTCTTCACAATAGAACTACATACGTGTTTAAGTCTATTTTGATTTTATTGAGTTATCTCATAACATTTATTATTTTGGGAAGTTAACTGTGAGCTTGGTCAATTATGAAGTCTCGAACCGACAAACCCGAACACTCGTTTAAACCTCGTTTATAACCAAAGGTTTTGCAATATCGCATTTTAACCCACATTATTACTTAACATAGGTTGAGTAAAAAAAGAAAAAAACTAATGAATAGAATACCGAGACCCGGTTTCGAGTAAACTTATTTTACAAAACTCGTTTCTTTAATTTCTCAAATATTTACATTTTAAATTCTAAACTTTATTTATTTACTTTATTTGTCATGTATTTTATTTTAAACCCTTCCAAGACTACCTACTAACACAAGACCCGTTTAATATAGGTCTTGCTCGTTAAACCGATCTCTCCGATTATTCACGACACTATCTTTCAAGTTACTTGTTAATGTGAGTACTTTTTCATCCCCCGTTTTCCATCTTTCGTTTTGGGGTGGCATTGCATACTTATTCAAATTCAAATGATTTATACTTGAGTCTTAAACCACAACACGTATTGTATATGTTTACTTAAATAAATGCTCGATTTGGTGTTATATGCTTTACATGATTATGTGCAAATTCATGAATGCTAAGGCGGGTAGCCTCTTGAATGCTAAGGCGGGTAGCCTCATCAAAGTATGATCATACGTTAATTCCGAGTATATATGGTATCCCCATATATAAAGGTGTCGTCAATGTATTCTTATTGACGATTTCATTATTGTCGTCAATGTATTCTTATTGATGGTTTTATTTTCTAAATTGTTGCTATTATTTATTGTTTTCATATACTAGTTGTGGATTTCATACTATATACTTATTGTCCAAAACTATGAAAAATTGCTCACCAACCTTCGTGTTGACAAACTCTATGTTATGCAATGTTACAGGTTTGATGTTAGCTTGATTGGATTACTTGAAGAAACTTATTATCTTGGCTTTAGGATATTAGAAAATAAAAGAACAAGTTATTTGTTTATCTATCTATTTGGCATTTTGTATGAACAATTGTTGTGTTATTTATGATGATATGGATTTAAATGAGTTGTTTAAATATTCTAACTTTATAGTGTCATTGTGCAATGAGCAATCATGTCGCGCCTCGACGTTTCCGCCTTCATTGGTCGGGGTGTGACAGATTGGTATCAGAGCCATCGACTATAGGATAGGTGGTTAGACGTAACAGCCTAGTATAGTTTATGCTCTAGGGTCCCTATACGTGTGCTCATACGTGTTTACCCTACTTGATTGTTTATTGCATTTATTAATTATTTATAAACTTGTTTAAAAATCTATCTCATCATAAATGTATACATACACACACTTTCAATAGTATTCTAAGGTATTTTTACCTTAAAACAAAACATTAGTTTTTATATTGTGTTTTATGGATCACAAGCTTAACTTGGATCTCGTTGTTTACAATCTCCTTAAAGCTAGGTTCTATAATTTGTTTTGTGACGACCGTAGGGAACGAAACACTTGATTCGATCATTTGACAAAAAGATTCCAAGAATCGAAGGTGATTTACTTACCTGGGATGATTGGGTTTAGTGTTGGTTTCTAGGTCAAGCAACTCGAGTTATATGAGCCGACACTTTAAGTTGTCGTATGCGAGGGTTCCGGTCGCCTCCTTATTTTTGGTGTTGAAAACATAAAATCCACGGTGATGCGTGGACAAGTGTTTTTAACATCTCGTTGTATCTCCGTTTTATTGTATGTTATTATCATGATTTGAGTCAACAACATGAAAGACGCGGTGATACGTGCACATGTTCGACTCCATATATATTACTTTTACATAAGTTTTTATTGCCGGGATATCAAATCATGGTGGTTCATGTACGATTTTCACAACTATATATATGTTTACAAGAAATTTTGTTGTTTTTTTTTCGGAATATCAAATCATGGTGGTTCATGTACGATTTTTCCGACTATATACAAATTTCAACACTTCAAAACGTCCAAATTTTAAATTCTCGAAACTTTGAAACATATACTTATATATACGTTTTTATCATTTGGTTTATGTATAAACTTTATTTCTACTAACATTCTCATCCTTATGACACTAGGATTCACGTAAAAAAAATGGTTACATACATCTTCTATTTTAAACTCAATGCCCTCAAACTCACTACAATTCTTTATAATTTTTAGAATGTCTCCGCTACGACGCCACTACCGCAAGGACTCCAGACGCAAGATGGCCGCTTTAGCAGCCGAACAAGTCGCCGCTGTGATTCCCAAACTCCTAACTCACTTGCAAGCAAACCAACCTCCACCCGTTGAACCCACACCCGCTCCCTACTTGTATAAACAATTTACCAGTGCTAACCCAACCAAATTCCTTGGTACGAACTGTGCGACTACCTTGTTGCAATGGTTTGAAAAGATGGAAAGTGTGTTCCGACACAGCGAGTGCCCCGAAGCGAAGAAAACTAATTTCGCTTCGAGCATGTTTGAGGAAACTGCTCTTACGTGGTGGGGTAGTGTTATGCATCTCCAAGGGGCGGAAATTGCCATGGCGCTTCCATGGACCGAACTTAAGGAACTCATGATGAAGAATTTTTGTCCCAAACACGAGCTCCAAAAGCTTGAAGCCGAATTTTGGGAATTGAAACAAGAAAGTGGTGATAATGCCACTTACTCGCTCCGTTTTCATGAATTGAGCACCCTTGTACCTCATTTGGTTACCCCGCTCGAACGTAAAATCGACAAATACATCGGGGGTTTACCCATGCTAATTCGGGACTCAGTCATGAGTAGCAAACCCGAGAACCTTGAGGATGCAATTACTCTAGCCGGTGCGCTATCGGAGAACCATGTTAAGGCGGGTACCCTAACCATCAAGAAGAAAAGTGATAAAAGCAAAACCGAACCCGCACCTCAAGCCAAAGTTGACCCACCACCTGAAGCCATCAACTACTCAAACTCTTCCCGCCACAACAACAAAAAGAAACCCAAACAAAACCACCGAAACTATGTCGTTACCCAACCGCAACCGCAACAACCCCAAGCTCCCCCACAAAATCGAAAACCCTATACCGGTACTTTTCCACTATGCAACAATTGTCAACTTCATCACCCATCTCACTTACCTTGTCGCCATTGCACCATTTGTAACCGTTTTGTCCATCTAAATAACACATGTCGTTCCGCACAACGTACTCAACCCAACAACCAAGAACCACTCCACAAAACACCCAAAACCGCTTTGCACCTTACCCGCAAAACCCTCCTCAACAACCCCGAGCTTGCTTTAACTGTGGTGACCCAAATTATTTCCGCAACAATTGCCCACGACTCACTTTTGCAAACCAAGCCCAAACCGTAACCATACCCTACTATCAAACCCAAGCCTACCTAGTCCAAACCTACCAACCTCAACTTCCCCAACTCAATGCACCACTCATCCAACCCATGCAAGCCATCCAAGCACCTCCTCCTCCACCACCTCATGCACCTCAAGGAAATCCCGGTAACCAAGGACGAGCTTTTATGATGAATGCTAATCAAGCTCAAGTGGCAAACGATGTTGTGAACGGTATGTTTTTAGTGAACGAGCATTTGGCTTCTATATTATTTGATACGGGTGCCGATAGAAATTTTATTTCATTAAAGTTTGAATCTACTCTTGCCGTACCTCGCACTAAACTTTCTCGACCCCTTTCTGTCGAAGTCGCCAATGGAAATTCTATCACCATAAACTCGGTCCTTCGTAATTGTTCTCTCACTCTTTGTAAGCGTAAATTCTCCATCGATCTCATTCCGATGCAAATGGGAAGTTTCGATGTCATAGTTGGCATGGATTGGTTATCTTTGCACCGTGCCGAAGTCATTTGTTATGATAAATTCATTCGGATTCCGCTTGTCAACGGTAAAACTCTCAAGGTCTACGGCAAAATGTTTCCTAAAAGGCTCAATCTCATATCGTGTTCTCAATCGCAAAAATACTTACGCCAAAAGTATGTTCCGTTCCTAGCCCAAGCGGTGGTAAAAGACCACAAGGAAAGAAAAATCCAAGATATCTCCATTGTTTGTGATTTCCTCGACGTCTTTCCAGATGATGTTACCGGTCTTCCACCCATTCGTCCGGTTGAATTTCGAATCGATCTTGTGCCCGGCGCAATGCCCGTGGCCAAGGCTCCTTACCGTTTAGCCCCGTCGGAAATGCAAGAGTTATCAAACCAACTCGAAGAACTTTCCGACAAAGGATTTATTCGTCCAAGCTCCTCTCCTTGGGGCGCTCCCGTCCTCTTCGTGAAAAAGAAAGATGGCTCATTTCGCATGTGCATCGATTATCGTGAACTCAATAAACTTACTATCAAAAATCGTTATCCTTTGCCACGAATCGACGACCTCTTCGATCAACTCCAAGACGCAACGTGTTTCTCCAAAATCGATCTTCGATCGGGATATCATTAGTTGCGTGTTCGCGAAGAAGACATTCCAAAAACCGCATTCCGTACTCGATATGGACATTTCGAATTTTTGGTCATGCCCTTTGGGTTAACCAATGCACCCGCGGTATTTATGGATCTCATGAACCGCGTTTGCAAAACGTTTCTAGATAAATTCGTTATTGTCTTTATTGATGACATTCTCATCTTCTCTAAATCCAAAGCCGAGCATAAGCATCACATGCGTTCCATTCTCGAAGTCTTAAGAAAAGAACGACTTTACGCCAAATTCTCAAAATGTGAATTTTGGCTAGAGGAAGTTCAATTTTTGGGACACATCGTCAACGACAAGGGTATTCATGTTGATCCCGCAAAAATCGAAGCCGTCAAAGATTGGAAGACTCCGACTACACCCACGGAAATTCGATTTTTCCTCGGTTTGGCCGGATATTATCGGCGTTTCATCCAAAATTTTTCCAAGATCTCTTTACCCCTCACTTCCCTAACTCACAAAGGACAGCCTTATGAATGGGGATCCAAACAAGAAGAAGCATTTAATACTCTTAAACACATGCTTTGCAATGCTCCTGTTCTAACCCTTCCCGATGGAAACGACGACTTTGTAGTATTTTGCGATGCTTCTCATCAAGGTCTCGGTTGCGTTCTCATGCAACGAGGTCAAGTTATCGCGTATGCTTCAAGGCAACTCAAGGTCAACGAGAAGAACTACACGACTCACGATCTTGAACTTGGTGTCGTCGTTTTCGCACTCAAAATTTGGAGACATTACCTTTACGGAACGAAATGTGTGGTTTTTACCGATCACAAAAGCCTTCAACACATTTTTGACCAAAAAGATCTCAACATGAGACAACGAAGATGGGCTGAGTTACTTAGTGACTACGATTGCGAAATTCGCTACCATCCCGGTAAAGCGAATGTCGTGGCCGATGCCCCTAGTCGAAAGGTTAATGTCAAATCCGTCTTGCTTCTTAGAATCACCGTTCAAACCGATCTCCAAGCCAAAATCTATCAAGCCCAACGTACCTCTGTTGACGAAGGCAACATGTACGACGAAATGTCATGTGGAGCCGAGCTTCAACTCGAAACAAAACCCGATGGCTTATTGTATTATCTCAATCGTTTATGGGTTCCCGATCGCGATGACCTTCGTACTTGCATACTCGATGAAGCTCACAAGTCACGATATTCTGTTCATCCCGGTGCGGATAAAATGTATTTCGATCTTCGTTCTACCTTTTGGTGGCCGGGTATGAAGAAAGACGTAGCAACGTACGTTTCGAAATGTCTTACTTGCTCTAAAGTCAAAGCTGAACACCAAAAACCCTTTGGGTTACTCGAGCAACCACCAATCCCCATATGGAAATGGGAAGACATTGCTATGGACTTTGTAATGAAACTACCCACTACACAAAAAGGCAACGATAGCATTTGGGTGATTATTGACAGATTAACCAAATCCGCTCACTTTATTCCAATTCGAGAAAAATACTCCGTTGAGCAACTTGCGCAAATCTACGTTCGCGAAATCGTGTGTCGCCACGGTTTACCTTTGACTATCATCTCCGATCGCGATGCTCGATTCACGTCTCATTTTTGGCGATCACTTCAAGAAACCTTGGGAACTCGTCCTGATCTTAGCACCACTTATCATCCTCAAACGAATGGACAATCCGAACGTACGATTCAAACACTTGAGGACATGCTTCGAGCGTGTGTACTCGATTTCGGTGGGAATTGGGATTCTCACATTCCTTACATTGAATTCTCTTACAATAACAATTTCCATTCTAGCATCGGTATGCCTCCTTTCGAAGCTCTCTACGGTCGCAAATGCCGTTCCCCGATTAGTTGGAACGAAATCGGGGAAGCTCAAATTACCGGACCCGAAATGGTCCAAGAAGCCACCGACTGTATCGACCAAATTCGCAAGAACCTACTTGCCGCTAGAAGTCGACAAAAGAGCTACGCCGACAAACGGCGAAAACCGATCGAATTCAATGTCGACGATCTCGTCCTTCTCAAGGTATCCCCTTAGAAAGGAGTTGTTCGTTTTGGAAAGAGAGGAAAACTAGCTCCCCGTTTCGTAGGCCCATTCAAGATTCTTGAGCGAGTCGGAAAAGTAGCCTACCGACTCGAACTACCGGAAGAACTCACCGGTGTCCATCCGACCTTTCATGTTTCAAATCTCAAGAAGTGCTTAGCCGAAGGTAGTCTCCATATACCTCTTGACGAAGTACAAGTCAATGAATCAATGATTATGGTTGAACGACCCGTTGAAATCATGGACCGCAATGAAAAGAAAACCAAGCGAAGTCGCATTAAGTTAGTTAAAGTTCGATGGGAATCACGGCGTGGCGCGGAGTTTACATGGGAACGAGAAGACTCGATGAAGGAGAAATATACATATTTATTTACATCATCTTAATTTCGGGACGAAATTTCCTAAAGTAGGGGATACTGTGACATTTGTCAATTTCGGGTTATTTTATACTTGTATTCTTAATGTAAACCCGACCCGTTTTGTATCCCGAACCTTTCGATATTATCAAAATGATGAATTGTATGTTAAATATTTGTTTTATAGTTGTTGGATAAAAAAAACACCCTTTTCGGTTCTTAAAATTCCCCGAAAACGCTCAAAACGAACTCCAGGGACTAAAACTACCAAAATGGAGACTTGAAGGACCCATTTGTAGTTTGTGCTTTCTTGGGTCTATAACCAACCCATTTTCATGAAACACCCTTTATGAAAGACCCATTCAACTTACCCTATATATACACACCCATCTTCTTCATTTGTGCTTGCTAGTAATCTTTTACATGTAAGAGCTCAATCAATCACAGTTATATGGTCTTCTATTATTTGTTATGCGACCCTCAAACTCGAATGTTTATATCCGGTGCTAAAACCTTAAAAAAAGCATCTGCATTTTACTACATAATTCTCATGGTGTTGATGTTGTTTTTATAGTCAATAAGACTTCTAGCGGATGCATCTGCTTCTTTTGAAAAGAATTGTGTGAGAGGAATTCAAGCAAACAGGGATAGGATTTCAAAGCTGTTACACGAGGTAAGCTAACAGTAAAATCTAAAAAGAGAGTTTTATAAACTTTACTGTGATTTAGTGTAATAAGTACAATGCGATTCCTAATGTTATTATCTTTCTTGATCCCTTGCAGTCACTTATGCTTGTCACATCATTGAATCCTGTAAGCTTCTGTTTTAATTTAACAATTTACTGTCTTTTACATATATTAATTTCTGAATATTAACTCAATGAAGTAAACTGTCATTTGGTATTTTTGATACAGAAAATTGGTTATGACAATGCTGCAGCGGTTGCCAAGACTGCCCACAAGAAGGGATGCACACTCAAGGTGGTTACTCATAATTCATTCAACAAACCTATCAACTCGCGTTCATTAATTACCTGAAAACGTGTTTGAAGAACTAATAATTTTTATATTAATTAACATTTGTAATATACGCAAGAAGCTGCTCTTAACCTGGGAGTCTTGACCAGTGAAGAATTCGATCAACTTGTCGTTCCAGAAAAGATGATTGGTCCATCTGATTGAAGATGGTTACGGTTGCATGTTTTATGAAGTTGAAGCCATTAAACTGTAAGTTATTCAGATAGGAAATAAAAGATCACTGGTCTTATCATATTTGAGGAATTCATTGAACCATTTTATTTTTCGGAGTGATTTGACACTCATTCATGGAATCTGTAAGAGAAGTTGTTGAGGAAAACTACATGTCATCAACTGTATTTTTGCCAGATAAAGGTTTCTTACTTTGTTACTTAACACTGCTTGCTTTGTTGTTTGGTCTACCATTTAAATCCAGTTAAGGGAAGATGTTCACGAGAAGGGCGGCTCCTTGGTGTATAGGAATTATACTGCGAGGCGTCTTGGTCCCAAAAACCGAAGCATGAGGCACGCACATCATGTATGTGAGACGTGTGTCTATGTGCAACTGAAAACTTTATTTGCAAACAAAAGTTGTATGTCTCATCTTTAAAACATTTTTTCTGAGCATCGGGGGAATTTTTATTAAAACCGACAGCTAGCAAGAGGCTAGAAGCTAGTGGTAAAAATCAATATTTCACCATGCTAGTCAATCCATTTGTATTTGCCTTATTTTTCATCCATACATATCTCTACGGCTTTAGAGATAGATTTAGGGGGGGGGGGAGGGGGGCTTTTTTTTTTCTCATTCATAGCTCGTTAAATACACCAACATGTAGTTAAGAATATCGCGTATATCACAATGCAAATCTAATTATCAAGTAAACATTTTATAATTTCTTTATCCCTCATGGACCCTAAATTTGACCAACAATCACATGGCGCACGCCTTTTAACCGCTTATGCGTTTTCCTCATCATCTCACGCATTAAGAGCACCACGAACCTTTTTGAACCAATGGTGGATCTAAGTATAAGAGTGCGAAATTATATTGGTAATTTTATGTTGAACAAGCTAGAGTTTTACCTGGCGCGTTGCGCTGGGGCTAGTCGATAAAACTCAGGATGGTAAAAACCAAACATTGCCAGTCTCGGGCATTGAGGCAGTAAGTCGAAGCCAATTTGGTCGGTTTCGGTTACAAGCGTTATGGTGCCGGAACTAAAACCATAAATAAAACAAAAAAAAATAGTAAACTTGAGTGGACCAGTAAGGTAACATATGTCGGTAAAACTCGAACGCTGGTAATAATCGAGGGTTGTCAGTCCCGACTGTTGAGGCGGTGAATCTACGCAAATTTGGCTGGTTTGCGACATTTTTCGTTGCCGGAACTAAAAAGAAAAAAAAAATCAAAACAAAATTGACATTCTGTCGGTTTTCGTTACCTTCATTACGGTAACAAAACTCAAAACGAAGGGCAAAAAGTCTACATTAACAAAAACAAAAAAAAGTACAGTGCCGGAACTAAAACAAAAAAAAATGGCAGCCGGTCATTTTCGTTAAATTCGTTACACAATCGAGACTAAAAAACGAAAGTAAAAAAAAATTTTCATAAAATATCGGAAACCAATAGGGTGTCCCGTAAATTGGCCCAATGAAGACTTTGCGGCATCAAAATTCTCTTTTGTTATTATTAGTAGTAGTAATTCGGTTTAGATGACACAAAACTGAATGCTAAGTAGTCTAACTTAATGTTTTTGTAGTTGATGATATGTTTAAAAACTAAAAGGGCCTCAATATAAATATCTCGAAAAAGCAAAAGCAAAATTCAATGTCCATAAATATCAATCACGTGTAGAATAATTGACCACTTTCACAATTTCAAGCTAAAATTAGAACTCACATCATCATACAATGTATCTTTCTTTCTTTCTTTATTGTAGGTGCATGCATCATCTTTTCCCGTCCGAATCAAACGTCTACCTTGTCTCCTTTATTTTATCTTTTCTAATATTTTATATATATTTTTTTGAACAGAAAATATTTAATGTTAAGAATTGTGACTCATGAATTATGTGTACTAAATGTCAAAATATTATTTAAACATTAAAAAAAACTCATCCCATAATCCTTTAAAATAAATAAATACTCACAAACTGATTGTTTAAAACAATTATTTCCATTTAAAATTGATATATAATATAGTTTACAAACACAATAACTGAGTTAACTATTTAAAACTGTTTGAAGTATTAAGCTACATTTCAAAAAGTTTGGGATAATAATTTAGAAACAAGATCAAATACATTTTATTCTTAACATGAAAATAATGAGAACCAATTTGTTGTTATTATTGGGTTTATTTTTATAGGTGTTTGCTGTTATTTGTTGTTCATATTTGCTAATTTTTTATTACGAGATGTTATAAGTATTTACTGATTTATGTTTTGTTGTTATTATTAGATTTTTTCTTTTGCTGTTATTATTATGTTCTTGATTTTGATTCTTTTGTTGTAATTTTTAGGTTTTTTTTTTGTTATTATAAATCGTTGTTTATGTAGATTGTTATTGTAGTTGATATTGTTTCTTATATTCTCATTTTTTTTATAACTTAGTATTATTTCCTACGTTCTTATATTAAAATTAAAATATATAAACTAATTTGTATACAGCATAAACCCCTAAATATACAACTTCTATAAGTTAAAGTTAAGGTAACCTCGATATACAAAATTAATTTTATTTAATATTATCTGGTTTCAATTATTCACATGCCAAAAAAATCATATGTTTAAATATATAAAAAAGCGCATATATGTAATTATATATTAAAACAATTTGTTTTCCTCCTTTTCCTCCAAAATCAAATCAGCTGGCTGAGATGAGATTGAATCTATTAATAATAATAATTGAATTGAATTGAATTTATACTTCCCATAGAGGAAGCACTTGCACTTGCATATTGTGGCAAGTCATGAAATCAGTGCAGCAGCACCAGCAGCAGCAACTGCTTTCTCTCTCAACAAACAACCTCCATTTGCACAACATGATGAAGCATCAAGCTAATATTATCTTCTAGCCTCTACGGATCTCTTCTCTTCTTCATTCATTCAGGTTATTAATTCTTTCTTCTTCTAATTATTAACTTCTATCTCTATCTGATTGCTCGCACTTATATGTTGAAATTAATTAATTAATTAATTAACCGTGCGTCGTAGTTTGAACTGAACGTTATAGGACGTTTGCTAGTATGTAATAGTTATTATATTCGTCGAGATTATGATCAGAAGCTGTTTAGTATGAGGATCGCGTTAGGTTAATTGTTAGGATCTCGGTTATTTATGCCAAACACACACACACATACTCGATACGCAAAACGTTGTTCGGTCTAAGCTGATCTACGTCCACAGATGAGGAATTGTAAGTAGAGGTATCCGGTTAATTGAATCGAAACTGGTTACTAACCGATATCAGCTGGTGGTTAGGAACCGGTTAGTTATCAAATGCTATCTGATTCTTCGATGATAACTAAGGCGATTTTATATGCTGAAATTAACCGTTATTTATTTGGAGTTATTATAATCGTGTAGATCGTTGAATTTAAAGAGATTATTATTGGAATATGTTTAGAATGAGGATGAAGTTATGATAATTGTTAAGATCTCGGATATGTTATGGGAAACACACACACACAATCGGTCCACAGAAAAGGACACACGGATTTACGTGGTTCGGTCTAAACTGACCTAAGTCCACAGGCTGCAACCAGGAATTTTTTATTTCCTTTCATCGCTTGTGATGAGGAGTTACAAGTAGAGGTGCAAATCGTATCCGGTATCAACAGGTGGTTAGGAACCAGTTAGGGATTTTTACATAGAAACTGGTTAATTGAACATAGGTTAATATGGTTAGTGTTAGTAAAGTTCATTTCAATAGGTTATTATCGGTTAACCGGCAGTAACCAAACAGAACCGGTTACATAGGTTAGGGATTTTTCACTCAAAAATCGGTTACGGTTCGTAACTGATATTTCAAAAACCGGTTACCTGCTATTTGCACCTCGAATCGCAAGTACAACATATGAATATAAAGAGATCGATCCAGGGCTTCCAACTTAGAGAACAAGATAAGTGAACTGACTAGGGATGAGCTCAGTACCGTATTGAACCGGTACCGATCCCGAAAATTGCCAAAAATTGGTGCCAGTACCGAAAGTGTTTGGTACGGTATTTGAAGGTAAAGTAATCCAAATTACCGGTACTGAAAGTACCGATCCTGGAAAACACAAAAAAGTGGGTACCAAATCGGTACTGAAAAAAGACAGTACGGTTCGGGTAACATTTGCTCATCCCTAAACAGACTCAAAACAAACGAGAATAATGGCCGGCCCATAAGTGTCCCTTGTCTTCAGTCTCCATGAAGTCCAACAATTATCTTCTTGTCTTCATTTAAAACAGGCCACAAGTTAAGAATGGGCTTCGACAAATCCAATTTTAATTTCGTTAACTGAGATCACTGATTATAATTTATGTTGCAGCTTTTCTGAAGCTGTGAACGAAGAATGGATTCGTGTGATTGCTTCGAGACTCAATGGCCTGCTGATGAGCTTCTAGTCAAGTACCAGTACATATCCGATTTCTTCATCGCCTTTGCCTATTTCTCAATCCCATTGGAACTTATATATTTTGTCCAGAAATCTGCCTTCTTTCCATATAGATGGGTGCTTATGCAGTTCGGTGCTTTTATTGTTCTATGTGGAGCAACACACTTTATAAACCTTTGGACGTTCTCGTCACACTCGAAAACTGTTGCTATTGTAATGACTGTAGCAAAACTGTCTACAGCTTTCGTTTCATGCGTGACTGCATTAATGCTTGTTCACATTATACCTGATTTATTAAGTGTGAAAACACGGGAATCGTTTTTAAAACAACGAGCTGAAGATCTTGATCGCGAAATGGGATTGATTATAAAACAAGAAGAAACCGGAAGGCATGTTAGAATGCTTACACATGAAATCAGAAGCACTCTTGATCGACACACGATATTAAAAACGACTCTTATTGAGCTCGGTAGGACTTTAGATCTTGAAGAATGTGTGTTGTGGATGCCGTCAAGTAAGGGTATGATTCTTCAGCTTTCTCATTCTTTGCATAATTTGATCCCATTTGGCTCCACGGTTCCGATTAATCTGCCAATAATCACGGAGGTGTTTAATAGTGCTGAAACGATAAGGATTCCACATAATTGTCCTCTGGCTAGGATTAGAACACCTGTGGGATCTTACATTGCACCTGAAGTTGTTGCTGTTCGTGTTCCTCTTTTGCATCTATCAAATTTTGAAATTGACAATTGGCCCGATCACTCTGCTAAAACTTATGCGGTTATGGTTTTGATTCTTCCTTTGAACGGTGTTAGAAAGTGGCGGGACCATGAATTGGAACTTGTAACTGTTGTTGCTGACCAGGTTCGTTGCTTTCTAATTTTCTATCTTAACATTTTGATTATATTATAGTAGTAAACTTACTGTGTATATCTAATTCTTAGGTTGCTGTGGCTCTTTCACATGCTGCAATTCTAGAAGAATCTATGCGGGCTCGTGACCAGCTAATGGACCAGAACTTTGCTTTAAATGTGGCCCGACAAGAAGCGGAGATGGCTATCCATGCTCGTAATGACTTCCTTGCTGTCATGAACCATGAAATGAGTACGCCTATGCATGCAATCATAGCATTGTCTTCACTTCTTTTAGAAACCGAACTCACTCCCGATCAACGAGCCATGATAGAAACCATACTTAAAAGCAGCAATCTTCTAGCAGCACTTGTAAATGATGTTCTTGACCTTTCTAGGCTCGAAGACGGAAGCCTAGAACTCGAAAATGAAGTGTTCAACCTTCATGAGCTCTTCAGAGAGGTAAACATAATGAACCGATCAATTCATATTTTATACGAGCATATTGATTATAATTTATTGTTGCATGTAGGTTGTGAGATTGATAAATCCTATTGTGTCTGTGAAAACCACATCCATGACATTAACTTGTGATCTGGGCTTACCGGTTTATGGCATTGGTGATGAAAAACGCCTTATGCAAATAATCTTGAATATAGTCGGCAATGCGGTTAAGTTCACCAAAGCGGGCCATGTTTCAATCCAAGCCTCTATTTTGAGTCCTGGATATTTACAGGAATGGCAAACTTCTGAATTTTGCCCCACGTTAACTGATGGTTTATTCTACCTGCTTGTCCAGGTCAGTATATTGTGTTTTCATGAGTGTTTATTATCACAGGTTCGATTGAAAACTTCTATATAATGATAATATGATGAATGCAGGTGAAGGATACAGGGTCTGGTATTAAACCACAGGACATTCCACACATTTTCACAAAGTTTTCCGAGCCTCGAAGTGCATCGAACCGAGGCAGTAACAGTGCTGGTCTCGGGCTTGCAATTTGCAAAAGGTATTTAAATTTAAACTCTTCAAGTTCTGAGTTATTAATAGTCTTATTAATAATCCTTCAACACATATTTATAATTATGTGATGTCAGGTTTGTGAATCTGATGGGCGGTCACATTTGGATCGAGAGTGGAGGGTTGGGCAAGGGTACAACGGTTACATTTCTTGTGAAACTAGGTCACTATAACCACCCGAATAACCCGGCCATGCAACAACATGTTTCACAAACGATTCCTAAACCGCGGCCCACTCAAGGAAGTGGTGAACTCATCAAACACCGAAATATTGAGAGGGAGGATTACAAGGTGACTGCTTCGTTCCCACTTTATAATAGGAGCATGTAGCCAACGTGGCACACTCTGGTAGGCGGCAACTTATAATAATGTTTTAAGGTGACCATCTTGTAGTTGTCGGTAGATTTATACAAAAGTTGTTTTTATTATAATTAAACGTTGCGATTAATGAGCAATGGAGAATGGTAAGGAGTTATATAAAGACATGTAGTAACTAGTAACCTAGTAAGTAGTAAGTCATGTTCTTGAAGTGCAAGTTGTAGCATGTTACATTAACCAGCATTATAGGTAACTTGTTTTTGTGTCGAAGATGAACGTTGTGTTTGTTCGTTAGTCGTTACTCCACCGTGGCACCGTCAGTGAATAAATGAAAATTTTTATAAATATAAAAATAATGTAGATTTAGTTAGTAAACTAACAACAGATTTAGAATTAGGTTTGACTAATACAATACATCTCAAACTATTGATAAATTTTAAAAACAAGTGGGCCCTAAGAATGTGGGCCACTTGAATAACACTTGGGCCAGCCTTGTTCTTAATGATGAATCCATCCTTACCAACTTAGCATACCCGAACCGGAACCAACACTTAACAGTTGTTTTCCTCGTATCCTTTGCTCTATGAATCGTCAACAACGAATCTGGTTTTCATAGAACGACATGTGGAAAAATGACAAGAAAAAATGCACCGTAAACGGTCGTTTACCTTTGTGTAACCTACAGTTTACTCTCAAAAGGTGTATGAAACTACAACCCCGTTCAAGAAACTCCAAAAAAATCGTACGAAGCGTCTAAAAAATAGAGAGAAGCGTCTAAAAATAGTGGAGGGAGAGTCTGGGCCACCTAAGCCGAA
Organism: Bidens hawaiensis; assembly: GCF_021521415.1. Classification (NCBI taxonomy): domain Eukaryota; kingdom Viridiplantae; phylum Streptophyta; class Magnoliopsida; order Asterales; family Asteraceae; genus Bidens; species Bidens hawaiensis. The sequence goes on from NW_027491500.1 coordinate 751,804, forward strand.
GTAAAACATCTAATGCTTAGACGTTTCCTCTTATCCTTGATGCTTTAGGTCCATCTTTAAACATATAGAAAAAGTCTTGTTTTTAGGCATTTTCTCTCATAAGGCATACATTTAGACGCTTCCTCTAAAAAAAGTCTTGAAATAAGTGGCCAATTGATGGGTCCGCCTGTCAAATAAAGCATCTAAAGTGTAAACGCTTTACAAATGTGTCAACTTCTAAGATCCTCAATTTTCATGAAGTTTCTAACTTTTAGACACTTCCTATGTTTAGAGCATCTACAATAAAGTAGTTTTAGGGGTTGATTTTTTTAGTGTTTTTAATCTATTTTTACCTATTCTGGACATCACTTGTTTTTTTTTAGAAAAAATGATAAGGAGGTGAGGCATTTTGTAGGTGGTGGGGCCGGATAGGGGGGTTTAGCTTTTTTAGAGCATTCTTATCCAGTTCTCTATCCCTATATATCATATAATTATACTAAAAACACTACATTTCTCTCTCATGTTTAATTAAATAATATTTTTTATACCTTTTTCATTACAGTTTTCTCTCTCCACCCTATAATTTACAAAAAAATCACTACATTTTCCTCAAATTTACAAAAAAACACTACATTTTCTCTCTTCACAATATAATTTACACTCACAACCCCACCCTATAATTTACAAACCCTCCTCACATAATTTTAAGGGATGGGTTGGGAATGTTCTTAGTGTAAAATGTTGTGACAAGTAACAATGTTTTTGGGTGTTTTTAATTTTTATAATTTCTTATTGAGTTGGTTCTGAAAGTTTTTTAAAAATGATATTTTTATGATATGGCAATTGCCTAGACGAGTTTTGTTTTTATACCTCCTAATTTTGGTAATTGGTTGTGGACCATGATTGGCAAATTAGAAATAAATAATCTCAACTTTTTGTGTATTGGTCGATAATAATCCCAATTTTAAAAGCCACTACCAAGCAGTCTTAACTTTCAACTATTTTTGTCTCAATGAATCTCCGTTAAAAAACACTTAACGCCATTAAGTTTTTTCCGAGTTTCAAATCGATGTTTCAAGGATTTTTATCTGAAGAACGATACGATTTGACTGATGTAAAACTTAACACGAAACGGTGATCCAAGCGATGAAACAATGTTTCAATTCGGGAGTTTGAATTTTCAATTAACAAAAATCAAGTCATATGAATCACCATTTCGTGATAAGTTTTACACCAGTCAAATCGTATCATTCTCAGTGGCGTAGCTACATTAGTGGTAGGGGTCGGCCGACCCCTGTGAGAAAAAAATTTTAGTGGTATATATGTGTTAAAATTCCGGTCGACCCCTATGAAAATTTGACGCTAACCCCTGTGGATTTGAGAATGACCACCAACGGAGAGAACTTGAGATGAAAAGAAAAGCGTAAACCAACCATATTTTCCGGCAGCCGACACAAAGAAGTATTCTCATGTTGCAGTTAAAGAAGAAAATAAATAAGATGACCTAATTTAACATTTTAAGGATGTAATAGGCCTTTACTAACTCTTTTTCACAGCCCGTTATTTTACCAAAATTTAATAGGACATGTGAATATAAAGATAATGTCAACAAAACATTTATTTATTTATAACTTAGTTTACTTATAAGTTATAACCTAATGTATAATAAAAGTCAGCATGTTTTTTTGCTAAAAATTACTTGCCCATTTATTTCGTATATGATTGATTAACTTTTAATAAGCATTTGTTGCTTTTTATATTTTTTTAATATATAAATATCGAACGAATGCTGTTATAATTAGATAACAAAAAATAAAAACTCATAGAAAACAACTATAAATATATTGTATTTTAATTATGCATAACTAATGACGTATCCTTTATGGTTATATGGTAATATGATATGTTGTTTGATTATCTATTTTTTATATGACCCGACCATATTTAACCCGACTTAAAAGACCAAAGTGGATCGAAAAAGAAATTATATACCGATTTGACCTGACTCGTACAACTAAACTGGACCGAAGAAAAAATTATATAGCGATAAGCAACTGAGTATTGACACAAAAGTTTTCCGACCCCTGCAAGAAAATTTTCTAGATCTGCCACTGATCGTTCTTCCGATCAAAAGCCCTAAAACATCAGTTTGAACTTTGAAACTCGAAAAAACTTAATGGCGTTAAGTTTTTTTAACGGGGTTCATTAAGATAAAAATAATTGAAAGTTTGGATCGCTGATACTAATTCTTAAAGTTAAGATTAATATCGACCAATACATAAAAATTGAATTATTTATTTATAATTTTCCACCAGGGTTTGATAAATTTCCCATAATTAAATCACACATTTAAAAATCAGAAAGTTTGTTTTTATATGTATTTTTATTTTATATTGTTTTCCCTTGTGTAAATTTTACTGATCAGTGACCAGATCATTTGTGAAAGGTAGGGATGAGATCGGAACCGTACCGGTTCTGCCGGTCCCGGTCTCGAAAACCACCAATTTTTTGTACCGGTACCGGTACCGAAAACTTCGGTTCGATACCGGTACTGGGACGGTATCGATACCAAAGGTTAAAAAATCCGGAAATACCGGTACCAGCCCCGGTTCCGATGCCGAAACTAAAAATTTTGGTACTGATTTGGTACCGACGGTACCAAATCGGTACCTGTACCTAATTTGCCCATCGCTAGGGGAAGGTGCAGCAGCAACGTAAGACAACTGCAGATGATGACGTCAACCGTCAAACAAGGGGCGCCGTTTGTACAACCCATACAAATCCACTAAATACTATTTCTTCTGTTTCCAGATTTTTTTTGTTTTTTTCTTTTTATTTTACGTTTTTATTAAAAGAAAAATGTATTTTAATTATCAGATACCTTGAACATCTATTATGAAGTCAAATTAAAAAACAATTTGTATTTGTAAAATTTGTATTTGTAACGTACAATTTTATCATACCTATTCTGACAAAGAATTTTACGTGTAAACCTGTCATTTTAGTGTTATGTCCAAAGTTGACTTATCGACAGTCGTGAGACCGAGAACCAGATGGAATCTGTAAACCCTCACGTTATTTCGGTTCGACGCCGGGATTAAAGTCTTGATTCGTCCCTTCATTCAAATGTCAATGGAAATGACCGAAGTAGTAATCGAATATGCATTTACCCGGGGAGCGCAAGCAAACAAACCGCTAAACCAAATTCACATGATATGTATCGCAATTTAAAGAACGTTTTTTTATAGTATGTTTTTTAAAAAAGTTATGACGATTTAATTGTACGGTTTAGCTTGCGGTTGTGTATATTAAATTTATTTTTTTAACGACCAACGAATATAAGCCCTGCTATCATGGGTAATCCAAAATAAAAATGTGGGGAAACCTTAGTGTTCGTATGCCCAGTGAGGTAAAACCCAGTTAAGATTGAAATTGAATTTGAGAACTTGTGGCTTTGAGTCTAAATCTTCACTTCTTCCTTAATGTCAATCGAGTTAAACATCGGTTGCTAAACATTATTGTTTAATTACTCTTTATTGTATATTTTGATGCGTTATTATTTACTTAATTGTTTGATTTACTTGCAAATTTTTTTTTGATGAGTTATTATTCTTTTAATTGTTTTGTTTACTTACAACATTTTTATGTTTATGACGAGTTATTATTATTATTATTTATTTATTTAATTGTTTTATGCACTTTTACAACTTTTTTAATTTTCGATGAGTTATTTATTTGTATTATTTTCTTGGAACTTTCTTAACATGCAAACACACGTAAACGTATTTCTTGTGCTACAAGTGTCCACAGTATTGTCATTGATGGTTTTGTTCAAAATCCATGTACCAATAAAAACAAAATATAAAAATTAAATTCAACTTCATCTTTAATTAGTATTAAACACATACATTCAATAATCATCATTAAAAACAAGTTTATTCTAGTTAGATTGTACGTCGCCAGAAAATGCCAAAGGCGACGCTTAATGCCCCTCCTGGGTTGCCACGTGATGTTAAACGTCTCATAAATAGTTCTTCGCCACACTTAATCTTGTGATTAAACTATATATAAAATAACGAACTCGGCTAATAAAACAAAATTTTTTATTAAATTAATAAAAAAACATCTATAAAACAAAATTTGATATTCTTAAGATTCTAATAAAATATCACAATTACTTTATTAACTCCAAAAAAAACTAAAATGAAATCATTTTTTTTAAGACTCTAAAACATGTCATCGAAACTCCATAGCTCAATCGAACAACCGCCGCCGCCGCCACCACCATCGGCATTCGCTGGTGCCACCAACGGCTGCCCTTCGAGATAAGGAATATCATAAAACTTCATAAAGGACTCATACGCCATCAACTCCTCTGACAGCTTCTGCACCTCTTCTTGTACCACCCCAGCTTTTTTCTCCACCTTTTCCAAAAAAAGGTGTAACGCAGCTTATCGTCTGTTTACCTACCACTTTTTTTCTTCCACCATTAAATCTCCCTCGTTTGGAAAATTAACCTTAGCTTTTGATCCTCGGATTCTTCGAGCTTCCTTATCGTAAGCTCTAGCCGCCTCTTCCGCGGTGTTGAAAGTACCCAACCAAACCCTAACACCTTTCCTCGGGTCACGAATCTCGGCCGCCCATTTGCCCCATGGCCGCTGCCTTATCCCGCGGTATAAATTCTTCCTCGGTTTTTTGATTCCGCTCTTGTTTTTTTCATGACCGTTATTTTTGTCATGCACACCACCTGTTCGACAAAAAGCCTGTTAGAAACAATATACAAAACATACGTGAGTCACGCTATAGCTACACCACAATCATTTGATGTCACATAATCAATTCTCGTTCACAAAACACTTAAGAGGACCATTTTTTAATTTTAAAAATAATATATATATCAAATTTCGAAAAATATCAAGACAACCATTCTGCCCATTGGGGTCATGTTTTAAAAATTATTGGCTAGAATGAGCGCTTGCTCAATATTCGGACCATCGTTCTGACCTTAGGGGAACAAGAAAATTATTGGCCAGAATAGACGTTAGACCAAATATCTGGACAACCATTCTAACCATAAGGGTCGGTCAAGTTTTGAAAACCATTAGCCAAAACAAACGTTTGGCCAAATATCCAAAACAGCCATTTTGACCCTTTTGACTACAGGAGGTCAAGCTTTGAAAACTATGGGTGAGGATGGCCGTCAACCGACTGTCTAGACGGCCATTTAAAACTGTGTGTGATTAGACGTCAGTCAGACGGCTATAGCTGGTGGGCCCATGCTAAATATTAATAAAGTAAGGAAATAATAAAATAAAATAAAATGGAAAAGGGTTGGCCTGAAGGTGAAAGTGGACGCTTATGAACCGGTTCCGTTTCGGTTTCCTGAACAAACTGATTAAACTCTTCTTCAAACGAGTCGAGTTTAGCGCGGAAGGTCGGTTTAGGCCAAAAGTTGGTCCGGGATCTACGGATGAGATCGGAGACAATATCACCGCCACACATGATGGTCGCTAGCGGTTGCAATTGATTTTGTGAAGGTGACAAAAAGTTTTAAGAGAAATAAGAAATGTGAATATGGAATTATTGGGAAGAGGGGTTGTGTTTATAAGCAGGGGTGTGTGACAGCAAATAAATTATATTAATGAACCTTATATTTTTACAAAATTTACTTACCATTAAATTAAATGCATGTACATTGTGGTGTTGTACAATATTGTACTGTATGCCCTTATAAAGTGACTGACTAGTAAAAATTAAAATATCTTAAATATATATAAACGAAAACTTTAAAATCTTCTGGTTGTTTTATACATTCTCTCAAGTTATCAAATTGTTTTAGTTGTAAATAAAGACTTCTCATGCATTTGACCCGAATTTACGGGTATGAGTCTCACAAAACCCATATAACGTTTAAACGGGTTAATACATCTCATTAAATTAAAAATTAATCTCACCAAATATTTGGTATATAAAATAGGGATATACTAAAAACTGATAACAAATTTTTTATTATTTATAATTATGAAATAGTTTTATAGTAACAGAAAAATAAGCGGGTCATGGGTCTTACCAAACTTAAATAGCTTTTCAATAGCGTTATGGCATTTCGTTTATTTGTGAACCTCTTTTATCATTAAATCCTAAGTATATTATTAACTTTTTTACAATAAATAAAATTTAAATATAAAAAACGAATAATGTAAAACAACCCTATAATATGAAAAATAAACACTACTATATATATTTAATGTTAAGATTTAAATATCCTTTTCTAATGAAAGGCTGAGATTTAATTTGATTATCCTTGGCTCATATGAAGACACGTCACCATAAAAGTAATTGTTAAAAGATATCTAAATAAATCCTCAAAATAGCCAATCTAGAAAATGAGATTCCAACTTTGTCCCATAAACTTAATATTTTCAAAAATGACCCTCTCTAACTCATCTTTGACCATGTATTAGAAAATCTAACGCGTCTTTGACGACATGTTAGCTTAACACGTCGTCAAATACGCGTTGGATTTCTTAACACATGGTTAAAGACGCTAACACGTTGTCAAAGGCACGTTAGATTTCCTAAGACATGGTTAAAGATGATTTATGCTTCCAAACATGTAGTCAAAGATATGTTAGCATCAAACGCGTAGTCGAAGATATGTTAGCTTTTTTGTTTGTTTGTTTTTAATATTATTTTATAACTAGTTTAACTTATATTTGTTTTTCTTTTATAACTTTTAATATATAAAAGTTTTATATTATTTCGAATATACCGACGAGACATGCTTACTTTAACTACTGACCGACATAAACTAACTCAAACTCGAGCCGTGCCAAATCAATATTGAAATATTCAATAAAATTTGACCCCGCTCGGTTTTAAATAAAATTTATGTCGGTCCGTAGATAAAAGTAAACATTTCTCGTCGGTGTATTCGAAAGAATATAAAATTTTATACATTAAAATTTATAAAAGAAAAACAAAATAAGTAAAACTAGTTATAAAAATAAAATATTAAAAAAACAAACAAAAAAGCTAACATATCTTCGACTACGCGTTTGATGCTAACATATCTTTGACTACGTGTTTGGAGGCCTAACTCATCTTTAACCATGTGTTAGGAAATCTAACGCGTCTTTGACGACGTGTTAGCGTCTTTAACCATGTGTTAGGAAATCCAACGCGTCTTTGACGACGTGTTATGCTAACATGTCATCAAAGACGCGTTAGATTTCCCAATACATGGTCAAAGATGAGTTAGAGAGGGTCATTTTAAAAAAAATTAAGTTTAGGAGACGAAGTTGGATTCTCATTTTCTAGATGTGCTATTTGTAAATGGGTTATTTTGGGGATCTTCCCTTTTTTTAACCTCTACTGTACTCTTATTAATTATTTCTGTGGCTGGCAGATTAGAATCATTCACCTTTCACACTAAAAACGAAAAAGACATCTAATTAGTTGTAAAAAATGATTTAATATCAATTTATTATGAGAATTAATTCTAATTATTTCACTTTGGAAATATTAATGAACTTATCATTGAATGCATGTACCTTGCAGAATACTGTAATGACGCAATCTCCTTTCCAACACACTAGTAAAAAATAAACATAAAAACTGATGTTTAACCTTAGATTAAAATTTTCTTCTTTTTAACGAATGACTTAAATTTAATTTGATTATACTTGGCTCATACGAAAACACATCACCCTAATAGTAATATTATTAAAAGATATATGAATATCTTTTTCTAACATCTACTATATACACTCTTATTAATTATTTATATAATGCTGGATTAGAATCATTCACCTTTCACACTAAAAACAAAAAAGACATCTAATTGTTTGTGCTAAAAAGATTTAATATCAATTTTAATATGAGAGTTAATTCTAATTATTGCACTTTGAAAATATTAATGAACGTACGCATGTACATTGTAGAATACTATAATGTATCCCTTTCAACCCCGACAATTGTAGAATACTATAATGTATCCCCTTTCAACTCCGACAAACTAGTAAAGAAAATAATAATTTTAGTGAATGATGGTGCTTTAATTTGATTATACTTGACTCATACGAAGACACGTCACTATAAAAGTAAAATTGTTAAAAGATAGTTCATATTTGAATACCGTTTTTTAACATCTACTATACTCTTATCAGCTCATAACTGTCGGATTAAAATCATTCACCTTTAGAATAAAAAAAAGGTAACTTTTAATCTTAGATTAAAATATCTCAATTTGTAATGAATTGATAAGATTTAATTTGATTATACTTAACTCGATACCTAACTTCAAGAATAATATTGTCAAAAGATACCTCACTTATCTATTTTTCATCAACACATACTTTATTCCATCACCACCTGATTAGAATCATTCACCTTGCGTTTTTAAAATACATCTATTTATTTGTACTAAAAAGGTTTAATATCAATTTTAATAAAGTAGTCAATTCTGGTTATTTCACTTTGAAAATGTTATGACTTTTAATACAATATTATTTTTTTTCCCAGAAAGTATACATTAAAACTAAGGATTTTTTGTATATTTATTATGAGCATAATACTATTAATTTAAAAAATATAAAATTAAGCGAAAGTTTTTGTTTATTTGTAATATTTTGTAATATTTATGCCAATTTTTATTAAAAAATTATACAATCCAAATCATAACCCAATAAGCCCATCAAAAATTTAATTATTTAAAAAAAAAAACTTTTTTACTTAAGGTTCAAATTTTTTCTCGTATTCGACCCAAAATTTTTTATGATTCTCAGGATTACTTTAATAAGGACAAAAACCACGGACTTGTGGAGATTTTCCTGGAAAACATGTTGATTAAAACTAAACACTAAAATATTTGTACAAATAGGTCACTTAGTCACACAAACCTAACTAAACTCGGTGCATAAGATTTTGATTTCCTGGTCCAACTTGACTATTCCTATGGCTAGAGTTTACTTTCCGACTTCTATCATCTTTAATTAACTCTTCATACATTTGACCTTTTATTGTAATATTTGTTCAAAAAAAGGTATATCTTGACGACACGTGAAGTAGTGATTTGAATTACGTGTTAAATTTATTGGTTTTTTACTTCATCATCATCGTACTCAGTAAATCCTACCAATACCAAAGCTATGATAGGGTATGAGGAGGGTAAGATGTAGACAGCCTTACCTCTACCCCATAGGAATAGAGAGGCCGCTTCCGGTGAGACCGGCTCGATAGTAGTTTTGCGTCAAGCCTTGGACATAAAGCACATAACACTCAACCACCAGGACACCGACCGATTGGTGCGTGTACCCTTGTCTTTCGGCTATCAACGCCACCATATGATGCCTGATTAACCTTCCGCCCCTTTTAACGTTATTTTCACAATATTAGTAAAATAATGTCAAAATTAGTACAATTTCACTTTTGCCTACCTGAGGGTTCACACATATATACATTATATGGGCGCACCACAAGCAGCACGTTAAAAGGGTAAGAGTATTTTCAGTCAGTATTTTTAATCAATAATAATAAATTAATAATAAAGAGATAATGATTAGTATAAGCTCCATCCGTTACACCCATTTTAGCCATAAAACCCCTATGGTTATGTGGCGTCACATGACGTATAACGCACATATAGGGGCTCCATCCACTACATATGATCTTAGTGCATTTTCACCCATATTAGAGCATTCTCAACCCGTTCCTCAAAAATATGCGAGGGAGATTTGTAAATTATATGGCATGTGGTTGTGAGTAGAGAAGAGAAAATGCTACATGAGAAAGTTAAATTTAGGGTTTCATTGTTCATACCGTATAATTTTTTAATATTTTCTAAAAGTGATTGCGAGTGTAGGAAGAATAAAAGATAATGATAAAGATATAAAAAGTTTTATTTAATTAAACAGGAGAGAGAAAAAACAGAGATTTTAATGTAATTATATGATATATATAGATATACGGTAGGGATTGTGTTTGGAATGCTCTTACAATAAAAACATATACTTTGATTAACAACAGCAAATCATATTAATATGATCCTTTAAGGCGGTGATGTGGGATCATGTTAGCCGTTGGTGCAAGGTCTCGTCTATCTTTGGTTTTTCGGTTATAGATGCATTGGAGTTGTTCAAGTAGGTGGGGTTTCGGGATAAGGAGAAGGAGGTGTTTCACGCGATTGTGTTAATTGCTTGTTGGAGTGTTTGGAAGACAATAAATGTGTTTTTTTTTTTGAAAATAAGGAGATCAAGTTTGATTCAATAATTAGGAAGATTAAATCGTTCGGATTTCTTTTGTATAACCATAGATCGAACAAGTATCAAATTAATTGGTCAAATCGGTGCAATTTTGTTTTTAAATTGGTGTGAATCATCAATTCATATGATTCTTGTCCCAACACAGAGATTTCAACTGACCCACTTGATGCTGATTATAACAATAACATTTAACACATTACACGTGACCATGAATCACCATAGGAACTTTATTTGTCATTTGAGTATTTTTCAATAGTCCTACTCAATTTAATAGTACCAGAGTATACAGAGTCAACATAATCACAATCATTTGAATTACAGTCCATGAAGCATAGCATCACTATTTTAGTCAAGCCATTTACATAAGTCAATATAGTTCTAGCCGTACGGATAGTCCATAGACTTGATGCTGAACTGACCATTTAATGAACATTACAGGTTTTTTTTTGGAACAACCAACTAAGTAACGCTGGTTACTTCGTACGCGGCCCCCATTGGCTAAAGATAGCCTGAGCCGGCCACGAGTCCAGACGGACGGAGCCCCTAACGGTCCACCTATTGAGGGATTCCCCGGATAAAACCCGACCCTCACGCCTGCCAAACTGCACGACAGCAAGGAGCCGGAAAAACGAGTGAGATTAGGACTCGAACCCTGGCAAGCCAGGGTCATCCCTCATATCTCCCATATAAATTGGTGGTAGTGAGGTTTGATCCCCCTACCTGTCACTTGTAAAGTGAGTGATCTACCATTGAGCCACATCCAATACGAACATTACAGGTTTAAGTTATATAAATTGATTAATATTATTTGGTCCTAATACAATTAGGCGTTAACAATAAATTTGAAAAGACCCTGAATTACTATACACCGTTGCGCCCCTGAAATGGTTGAGCCCGCTCATTCCCATTGGCCATTACACCTTTATAAATTGTAATGATTAACACGTAAAAAACGTATACGGACCAAAATAAGACAAATGTTATTTGTATGTGACAATTTCGATTGCTCCCTTAAATTATCGTTAAGCCCCCCAATCGCCCCAAAAAAATTCCTGGGTCCACCATGGGATATTTTAAAGACCAAAAATCCTATTTTATATGTGAGCTTATTTTTATACCACGTTGATTGATTTAATTTCATCTTAATAAAAAGATTTTTGTGTATACTTAAGGCCTACTTTTTTATAAGCTTTTGGGCTTACAGTAGTTGAAGGCTTGAAGCCACGACCTTGTGGGCTTTTGAGGGGATTGGTAATGGGTTTCAAGTTTTAATATATGATCCATATCTTCCAGATAACAAGGCTGGGCCTACGGCCCAACGGTTTGGTTAAGATATCTTGCATATATCTATAAAAAAAATTAACAGTTTCATTAGCGGCTGCTTTTGAGAATTTTTTTTTAATGTTAACTGGAATCAAGGTCCGGACAAATAAGAAAAGAATTTAGTTAATTAACGGTTAATTTAAACTAAGGGAACTAGCGTGTCGTATAAGGTTTAGACGAGTTGAGCTAGTCAAGATCGCTTCGTTAAAAGCTTGATGGAGTTAAACAAGCTAGAATCAATCGCTGACCTACTCCCATGGCATAGGGTCCGCCACATACCATGAACTTTGTTTTTACAATTTATACAATAAAATTAAGTTATTTGGGCCATCAATTTTCTTTTAAAAGAACTTAGCCCAGATCCAAAACGTTTAAACAAGTTAGCCCAAAATACCCAAAAACCAATTTTAATTTTAAATGAGCAATATTTTTTTGTTAAAAAGAAGCCACCATGAACTTTCTGACAGATCCACGTCAACAGCTAGCTAATATTGTTGTATTTGGGTGAGCAGGGGGAACCTGCTTGTGTAGACCTTACAGGATTCTCTTCTTTTGTTGGGCACTTGAGCTAAGAGAATGATTAATCGCGGATCAGGCTGTGTTGAAGGCAAAATTAGGTAAAGTTAGTAAACACGAGAAAACTTGTTTAGAAAATCAACACGTGTTTCTCCCCTTTGCTTTTTATACATTCGGTTTCCTGGCCCCGGAAGCTGTGGCTTTTTTTTACATGGTTTAGCGAGTCGTGAATGGTAATTTTTCGGCTGCTAAAATCCAAAACTTCGTTTTTAGTAGGATCAGATTTACTATTCAAAATGGGGTTGCGGCGTAGTTTGTTCTCTGCTTACCTGCCACTTTATTACAATTTTTTAAGTTTGGCAATTGTGATTAATGAACTTTAATAAGCTAGAAACAGTTTACAGTTAAACCTATTCAATAGTAGTTAAAACCCATCATTGTGAATTTGTGATCATTGCCAGTTAATTTATTAAAACAATAAAAGGGCTTGTGCAAAAACATGTCATTCAATTGGCAACACCACTTATACATTGAAGAACATGCCATCTCCACTTTGGTGGGATGGTAAAGGCTTTGGCCTTTGGGTGAGAGGTCTAGGGTTCGACTCCTGGCAATAGGTGGTATAATGTAAATAGTAGGAGGTAGGCTTTAACATTCAAAAAAAAAAAAAAAAATTGAAGAACATTTACAAATACGGAGTAAAACATATGTTGATTTTTAATATATGTTACAATTGCAACATACATCAAGGGCTTATTTAAAGTTAAGTTTTAGCTCATTTTGATTGCAAAATTAAACTCTTTTGTTGTATGGATGTGACGCGACTAAGTGTCCCCATTTGGAAGGACGATGCCTTATTATAGCGGATTTGACTATATTACAAAGAAACATTTAACTCGTCGCACTATATTCTTATAGCTGTTTGATATCTGGTCGACAAAACTGTCCACAACATTCGCGTCTTGCTAAGCCACTGTGCATGCATTTTTCACATCCAATGTTAAACGTTAAATACTTATATATCATAAATGCATATTAAAAATGCGCGACTTTGCAGACATCTTCGTTCATAGCTAGGCTTGAGGTCCTCGAAAAAGTAAAGCCTCCGTTTAAAATGTTTAAATACTTATATATACATAAATGCTTATTAAAAACATATAATTGATATTTGAAACAATGTTAAGCGTTGGTCTAGTGGTTAGGATTCAAGTGTTTCACTTCATCAAACCTTTTCTTTCACTCACGTTCGGTTCTTATAAGTTATAAGTTCTTCTTCTTTTTTTTTCTATTTTATTGTTTCAAATTTTCTATTCATTCTACGGTTCTTATAAGTTATAAGTTCTTCTTCTTTTTTTTTTCTATTTTATTGTTTCAAATTTTCTATTCATTCTATTCATTTTGCACAGTTGCTCTTTAGTTCCACAAGAAATTTGGGTGGTTTTAAATTTTAATATTTATATCTTCCTTTTGATTTTATTATACATAAATCAAACACATTTTATCAAAACAAAAACTAAAAATTTCTAATTTCATATACGAAATACGAAAAAGCTTGGTAATTTGAAAAATAAAAACTATGAATGTTATTATTTCGTCTCTTTAACACTCGGTAAAGACCTCAAATTTTCTCTTCGTTTTTAAAATGGTTAGGCCGCCTCGGCGATTGATGGTGCTAGTTGGTCTTTAGGTTCTTTATGCTGAACCATGATGCTTGTGACACAAGTGCAGGAATGTCTTGTAGGTCATCTTATAAAACTTAAAAGCCTCTGTTAGTTGTACACGTTACCATTGAAATTTGGTATTTGTTTGATGCTCACTTTTCTCATATTCATATCTTTAGTGGACCCCACTTTGTAATATAATATCTGACATGCTGTAAAAATAGGCAGCCTTTTGTCACGTGACACGCACACTCTTTCCATGTTACTTTAAAAGAGTTTGATGGGTCAAATCTTTGGGCTCCACACCAACGGTAACACTTTAATAATCCTTCCTGCTACTTGCCATATTTTTTATTCCTTGGAATTGTAACCTTTCCAATTATATTGGTAGTTGTCTTTAATATTCATTTCTAATGTTTTGTATATGTGTTTTACTTGTATTTGTATAGGTTTTTTAACATTATATTATCACAAAATGTCTCAAAACAATACAAGTACAATGAACCGCTAAAATGGAGAGCATACACCAAAATAAATTAAATAAAAATATAGATGTGTTACTTTTCCAGGTCTGCTATAATATTATACACTTATACACTTATCCTTATTGGAAAACGATTCTACATAAAAGAGTTTGGGTTTTAATGGTATTAGCTTGTGTGCATATTGTCGTCCCTACTAATGAGATTCAAGGCTTAAGTTTTATAGTGAACAATGGTTTAGGTTTGAGAGTATGATTGTTGAGTGTATAAGTTAACCGTTTTTAAGAAAGAAAAATTTTATAATTTAAAGTTGTAGCTGTAAAACATGTTTATAGTCATGTATATCATTTTACTCACAAAACATATTTTTAGGCCAGTAATGGTTCACAATCAATGACTCACCCTGGTATACAAATTAGATACGTGAATATTTTGAGCATCATTTAACGTATTATTTAATACCAGTATATTCTTTAAAGGTTGGTAACGCAGACTACAATTTTTTGTTTATAGGAGTCGGGTTCTCGATGCTCAAATTTGCGATTCGAGTAAGGTTTTGGTCTTATAAATAACAGTAACTTGTATTTGCCAGCAGTTAAGACTAGAGCTGTGGTATTTTACGCTTTGATTTTCGAATTCAACACGTAAAGATCGACCTTTCGAAATCTCAGGGCCTATCAGAAAACCGTAATAATTATTACACGTAAAAATTAAAAAATAAAATTAGCAGGCATGGGTAAGTTTTCCTACCATTACATTTTCTTTTGAATTTACAGTTTTCCTACCTCTCAACTAATTATATTTATGTAAAAAATAAACAACGATATAATAGCCATAACAATAACATAAACGTAAACCGCCTCTTAGAGTGTGTAGTGGGCGGCAACTTGTGAGACTTTTGGCGCGGGGGGGGGTGCATAGGTTTGTCGCTAGTGCATATATTGAAAATAATAATAAAAAATCAAAAAGGAGATGATAAAGGGTGACAACACCACTACACCTCTAAAATAAAAAATTGCCCCTTACTGACGTGACGTCACGCGTCAAAAACCCCCCTAATTTTATAGTCCTCGATTACACATATCCTAAAACATTCCAAAGGAAACCAACAAACAACCATAAAAAAAATAATCCCCAAAACAACTTGTCAAAAAACATTCATTCATGTGGATAGATTCGGCTACATTAATAACGCCGGTTCTTGTACGCACCTTACATTTGCATCAATCTATGCTAAACATACACTAGTAATAATAATAATTATAATAAATAATGTTACATTAATATGGGCTCGAGGAACATGGTTTACCACTAACCCTCTTAGCCACCACCAACAATGGTTCACTAAAGCTGACCAAACGAGTGAGCCAAGTAAGTTAGCGCCCCAACCAACGGTGCGTTAATGTATGTAGCCGGTTCTGACTGAAAATAATCTGACCGTTCATCAGGAAAGTGGTCTTTCTCGTCGGGCCCACCAACCACCGCCCCGGTTAGAATATTCGGGTTAGGGATTTGGGAATGCATAATGGAGAAACCCGCCCCACATTCGATTTTCGCTGGATGTGCAGAGATGGATGGGAGAGATGACCCTCGGTGGTGGATCCTTCGCGGGTATCGTGGGCCATACCCGACCATGTACGACATTTTTAATGGGTTGTCACCTAGGAGGTAGTCCACTTGTTTTTTTGCAATGGAACGAAGTCGTTTTGGTGTGACCATTGAGCCTCCACAGTTTACTACTTTTTTGGCTTGGGTTAAGTATTTGGCATATGTGACTAGTAAAAATGAAGCAGATGTTACATATTGCATATTACTGTCATCCATTTTGAAGAGGAGTCCTCCTAGAATTAATAAATAACATAATTAGTCCCTCTAGTTAAGTATCAAAATAATCATATAGTTACTAGATTTGACATATTTAGTACCTGGAGTGTAGTCAGATTGAGAAAAGGGTGCTCCTGGAATTAGTGAACATATGAAGTTATCTGCATGACCTTTGTAGTCATGGAGTGATCGAAGCTTTTGGACTAAAAATGCCTATAAATTATCAACAAAAAAAATAATAGTGAAAAGATCATATAAAAAGATGGTACAAAAAAACCTATATAGAAATGGTAATATACATATATGTCACGTCATACGTGTCATATAAGGTTACAGGGCATGTACAACTTTTACATACCACACACATGACAACATTTGGGGACGATCCGTGCCTTACATAAAATTTTATAGGCGCGATTCATATTTTCAGGTATAAATAACACTAGATTCTTTCATGGAGGACAATTATCCTCCTTAGTTTGTATTTGGGTAAGCCACGGCACACAACTCGTATAATTTCTAACACGGCACAACACTATCACATCAATAAAGTTATACGAACGACGCCTTATATGAGCCCTTGTATATATTTTCACCATATCAAACAATACAGCTAGTATGAAATGGGGAAAATGTGATACTTGTACGTATGACACGTCAACGATAAATATATAGCGTGTCACATGAAAATAAATATTCAGTATAGTTACACGAATGACACCTTATATCTTATATGAACCCTTGTATGCATTTTCACGATATTAAACATACAACTAGTATGATTGAGGAAAATGTTATACAGTACGTCAACGATAAAATATATTGTTACATAAAAATAAATATTTTACCTTTGATAGAAGGATTCTTGCACCAGCATGTTTATTGTCCCACCCAAAGGTATTATCAGTCTCACCACCACCTAGGCTTTGACCATTTGCTTGGATGTAATTCAAGTATTTTGGACTTCTTGTAGCTTTATGTAACCAAGCTGCCCCCCACAACAATTCATCCTACATTAATCCAAACATGTTACAAAATGTTCCAAAAGTGTCACAATCTTAGTACTTAAAGTTACTTTTGTTATAGTCCTACATTAATTAACCATACCTCGTATCCAGAATAAGAGCAATAATATGGGCAAACAAATTTTTTAAGACCATTGCTATAAGAGCCTCTATACTTGTCAGCAAATTCAAACACCTGTGATGAAAATGCAAAACAAGCATAAGTTAAAATTCCAATTTTACCCTTGGGAGTTTTGAAATTTACGGTTTTACCCTTTTGGCTCTTTTGAGAAGCAGCTTGGAATAAGTCCGGTCAGATTTTCTAAAAACTAAAGAAGCTGAAGCAAGGGCAGCAGCTGTCTCAGCAGCTACTTCTGTTCCAGGGGTATTTTTGTCAATCTTTAAAACTGTTCTTGGTGTATCCATGTCTTCAGGTCTTTCCCAACACGCATGATCCTTAGTTGCGTCACCCACCTGTCGTTTTAATGTTTTATCTTCAGAATCTTAAACCTTAACCAAAATAGAGTACTAGATTCCATTTTAAATCTATAGAAGAAAAAAATAATTTTACATAATTTTAAAGGTTTAAATAATTACAACTTTTAAAACATTGTTAACTTCACGACAATTTTTAACTAACCATAACTTTTCCGTACGTTGAATATTTAAAGAAAAAACAACACCATAAAAAAGGGCACTTCATTATCTTTAATTGAAGTATAATATTGCTATAGTTTTTTTTAGTTAATTAATTAAATAAATAACATGAAACGCGATTACCAGTGTAATGTTACAATGTACCTGAACATATATAACATCGGGTTGTTTAGTAGCCTTGAGTAGATAATCAGTCGCCCAACGAATCGCTTCTTTCGCATTTCCTAGCTCACTTTTCATCAACCCACCGAATTCAAGCACACTCCATGACAACATAGTTGTTGTGAAGGCCATAGGAAACCCAAACTTAATGTTGTCACCTGCATCATAGTACCCGCCTACCAAATCCACCTGCATTGTCACATTTCTTCAAAATCAGAAAAAATAAATATAGGGGAATAATTTTTATTTTTATTTTTGTTTTTGTTTTTTATATGTGAATAATTAAACTATAATAACAACAATATTATTAATAATAACAACAAAAATAATATAAAATGGGGTTTAGATTATGGCACAAAAGTTCTTTTGGCCTATCGATACAACTTTTTTAATAATAATAATAATAATAATAATAATAATAATACCAAATCCACCTGCATCGTCAAATTTCTTCAAAATTAAAAAAAGGATAAAAAATAAAATAAGTAAAAAGTTTAAAGAATTGAATTTAAATAGAAAATGGTTAATTGTGACTGTGGGGCCAGCCCAGTTCGTAAAAGTGCAAAATAAAGTACCAGTAACATTTGCCGTTAAAAAAAAATATTGGTTAATAAAATTACTTTCATGGCGGCGCCATCGGAAAGACCGGAGTTTTTTCTCCAAGTGATTCTTTGGTTTGGAGGGAGTCTGCCGGACCTTTGGCCTTCAAAGAAAATGATGGATTTAGTGAGGGCGTCTTTGTAGTTGTGGGTGGCGGTGCGGTGGGGACGGCGGGTGGCGGTGACGGCGGAGATGATGGTGAGTAAGAAGAGGAGGTGGTGGAGGTAAGAAGAGGCAGCCATTGGTGTGTGAAGTGACTAGTGAGAGTGTGAAAGTGAGTTTATATAAGGTCGAAAAGGAACGTTTTTAATTTATAAAAATAACGTCCTGCTTTGATAAACTAAGCATAGATAAAAAAAAGGGTCACATACGTTTCTGATAAAATAAAAACTTATTTTATTTGTTAAAACTCTAAAAATTCATTTTTAACACATATGTTTTTAATTAAAGTTTAAATCTTGTGATCCATAATTAATGTTAATAAAAAATGTAAAGGTAAAAATAACTTTTAATCTCTCCTGAAAATATATGTAAGAGTAGGTGATGTTTGTGTTTGAAGACAAAAACTGGCTGCAATCTTATTTCATCTGATTTCATATCTGCAACTGAAAATGTGGTCTGAAGGTTAGCAATCTGAAAATATAATATTGTGTGTTTTATAAACTGGATATCGTCTGTATAAGCTGAAAATTAGTTACCTATCATACATATTGCAGTAGATAAAATTCATTTTACGTCTGTAGACTACTAAAATAATTGATGGTGGGTGTACGAACTGTGAAAGTGGGTGGTGGTGGACGATTGGTGGCAGACGATTATGGTAGGCGGTGAACGGTGGGTGGTGGTGATGGACGGTTGTGGTGGGTGGTGGTGGAAGTGGACGATGGTGGTGGCGGGAGGTGGGTAGTGGTGGTGGGTGGTGGACGGTGGTGGTGGCGGACGTTGGGTGGTGGTAGTGGACGGTGATTGTGGCCGACGGTGGACGGTGGTGGTTGGTGGTGCTGGTGGCGGATGGTGGGCGGTGATAGTGGTGGTGCACGGTGGGTGGTGGTGGTGTTGGACATCGAGTGTTGATATGATGTAAAGAAGTTGAGCAATATCTTATTTTTTAATAACATATAAACATTTTTCATATTTTTTTCTTTTTAAAAAACAAATAGTCTTCAGAAGCTTATGTCTGCACGCCCACAGACGTAAGCTCCTTGCAGACCTTTTAAGTAAAAAGAAACACCATATTTTTAAAAAATGTAAAAAAATAGCAAAACAATTTTTTTTTAATTTTTCGATATTCTGTATTAAATGTAACAACATATGTTGCATATGTAAAAAAACCGATGTTACATAGGGTTTTCACAACTCAAATGGATTTTCATTATATACATGTTCATGTAACACACACACATATATATACATATATAATTTTTTTAAAGAATGACGTCTTTATTATATTTACTATTTAGACAGCTGCACTCCTTAAATTTGGAGAGCTCTGCTATCTTATTCTGACCAGATTATGTTAATTAGTTGGGCTCATGCTAGCTTCAATAAAATGTTGATTTGTATGTTATCTTAGTTGATGTATGTTATCTTAATGACTAATTTAAGGTTGTTATTAACTTTAATAAAGGTTTTCTTCCTATAACTATCAATAAAAGAATAGAAGATATAGTTTTTTTTACTGCATTTTGATTTTGCGGTAAACCATTAGACCTCTCAATGAGAATACCAGAGTTCGAGTCTTAAGACCGTATTTCAACCATCTATTATTAGTTTGATGCTTAGGAAATTCAAACTTAGGATATCTCAAGAGATAACCTGAAACTCTTAAGTGAATAGAAGACATAGTCATGCTTTTATTTTTATAAATCAAGTGTTATGTTTTGTTTATAGTCATTTATACAAAACTAAAACTCTGTAAGTCTTGACTTTCATCTTGATAACAATCAATAGTTTACAATTTGTAGGGTGTTCAACCTACACCCATAAATGCTTAAATATTTCACTAGTCTATAATCAAACTAGAGATCCTAGTATCATTTAGATTGTTATATTTAAATTGGCTTAATTTTTCATTCTTCAGACTATCCGTCATGGAAGAGGTGAAAAGGGCATAGTGAAATAAGCAAATTATGACACGTAAGCCCTGAAATGGTAAAAAGATCTTCACCTTTCAAACTCTCTAGAAAGTGTTATAGGAAATGTGAGTTAAGTCGACAAAATAATCATTGGACAAAGTAAGTTGAAAGTTTTATTGGTTATAATTAATTGAATATTAAAAAAAAGACACAGCGCCCATTAGTGATTTAGCGAAGATGGGAGCAATGCCCTTTCACCTACATGGTGTTATGGTGTTTGGCGCCCTTTCATCTCCACGTGGTTTGGCACCCCCACTTTAACACTATCATCAGTCCACAACGGATGGTCCTATTATTTCAATTATTTGTGCTGATTTCCTCAAATAAAGTAGAGATCTTAACTTGTTTTAGACAGCTATTCTTGAGTCTCGTATCAATAAAGTGCTATATTTCTTTTAAAAAGAGACTCGGGGATGTTCACCAATCGAGCCCGAGTTGAGTAAGGGTGGTTTCGAGCTCGAAATTAAACGAGGCAGCTAAGCTAGGTTTGAGCTCGATTTTGAAGTTAAACGAGCCTAAGATCGAGCCAACGAGCCGAGCCATGACCGATTTTGGCTCGGTTACAAAAATGAGCCAACTTAGCTCAGGCTGTTTCAAATCAAGTTTTTTTATAACTAGTTTTATTCGAACTTTTATCAAACAAGCCACAAGCCCAAGCTTCAAGCCGCAAACTTTTTGAACAGCTCTAGACTAAAGTACGTCTAGCCCTTAATTTAAGTCATTTGGTGGTCCAAGGTAAACTTAAACCATTAATTTTGTTTCATAATCGTAAGATTTGTCCTATTTTCAGCTATAAGAATCCAATCCACTTGAACTTAATTTTGAAACCCTCCGCCTTAGATTTGTCCAAGTTTAACGTCAGCCAAACTATTACTACCCCATATACATAGGCGCCAACGTAGTAACGGGCCAAACAAGTAAATGCCCCTTTGGGCGCTAGTTCACTATCAACTATCAAGTAAGGGGTTTCAAAATACGCCACTTTCTTTTTATATAATAAAATTATTTTAATAATAATTATGTTTTTAGTTAAATCATTACACAGTGATTAGCTAACGTTTTATATGGTTGCGTGACAAATACGGGGCGGTTAGTGAATATCTTCCATAACAATTAGTCTTATTTGATGATTAGAGATGTTGGGTATGTTTTCCAGTGTTCAATTGTTCATGAATGAAACCTAGGCCTGTAAACGAACCGAAAGTTCAGTGAACTATTCGTGAACTGTTCGGCGGGAAGTTCGTTTATCTAATAAACGAACGAACATGAACAAAAAATTTGTGTTTGTTTAATTAAACGAACGAACATGAACACATGTTTCGTTCGTTCATTTATGTTCATGAACGTTCGTTTATGTATTAATAAAAAACAATTAAATAATATCTAGATATGTCATTTGTTTAAAGGTTTTATATTTGTTAATTTGTGTTCATTTAAGTTCTTTTAAGTTTGTTTGTGTTCATTTACATTTGTTTATGTATGTTCGTTTATCTTTGTTTAGTTACGTTCTTTTAGATTTTAAACAAACGAACACAAATGTCCCTTTTTAAATAAACGAACATGAACATAAATATTTGTTCGATCAAGTGTTCGTGTTCTTTTAAAGTTAAGTGAACGAACACGAGCATGCCCTTGTTCGTGTTCATTCAACTCGTTTACAGACTTTCATTATTCACATTGATGAATACATCAGTCTTAATCTCTAGGCTCTGCCGATTTTATTTGTGTTCGTTTGTGTTCGTGAACACATTAATTTCCTTAATAAACGAACACGAACATAAAATCTCGTTCGGTAAGTGTTTGTGAACATATTATTTTCTTAACGAACGAACATGAACAAAGGCTTGTTTATGTTTGTTCGGTTCGTTTACAGCCCTAATGAAACCTCCGCTAAATTCGTGATATAATTGCGTTTGTAACAAAAGCCCCAAAAAATTACCATAATTTGCCATATGCTCATGGACAGGGAATAGCTCTTCCATCAAGAAGATTGGTCAATGGTCAACAATATCCTCTTTCTATACACATAATAGGCATAAAATCTCACAAAATCCATTTTCATTTCAATAAATCACATACAAAGGTTAGAGTAGAGGCCTTTATAATATAAAAATAGTAAGAATAAAAAAAATTAGTATGAAACCTGTAATACAAACCGGACATATCTTTTGTTATTTATTTTCCAATTTTATAACAATCATACCCCGGTAAAAATCTAACCCATAGCAAAGTTGTTGATGTGGTTTGTGGAGGTAAAATATAGGCAAACCATACCTCTACCCTAAGAGATAGAGAGACCGCTTTCAGTGAGACTTTCTACTCCAGAAAATGCATGCATCAAAAGTATAGTACAAAGCGTAAGTAGTGCTAGCGTTCTTGTGATGGTTTCAAAACTATAATGTAGAAAGTCACTACTAGTATAGGATGTCATGAAATAATAAAAAAGTAATTGATATAACTTCAATTAACAACTAATATTAATATTACCCGAAAAGCATAACAAAGTCCGGTTAAGGAAATCACTTGACTAAAATTAATACGCTTATAAAAAAAGTTTTCATCTGTTTATACATACTAAAACTAATACTAGTGTTCGTCCCTAGTGAGGGTTTTTCTCATTTCAAAAGAGTATATCTCAATATGATAAATTTCGTCAGTAGTCCATTTGAATAATTTACTTACAATTAAAAAATGGCCCTACTAGAGACACCCCTTATATGCCTTATACGGGCTATACGAGACGTGTAGGCTCTCATATAGCCCCCCACATATAGCTTTATACGGGACGTATGTGACTATACGAGGTGTATAGGGGGGTTTGGGGTGTCCTAGAACATCCCGTCTTAACCCTTTAAAGGGTTAAAAAATATATATATACGTTCCTTCAAATTACAAAACTGCCCCTAATATGTATTCACGAGCCGTAAAGAATAGAAGTAGAAAGTAGAGTGTGAAGCAATGGTCAAAGAGTATGGGTAACTCAGTCTCCGAGGGACAGTTGTTAAAATTTTAATGGGTCCGGTGTATCTGACAATATATGTATTAGTAAAAGGGCAGGGATAAGATGTTTTTCATAGTCTTTGCCAGAAAAAATAATTAATAAGATTTTCCACTTTTACCTTTTGAGTTATGACTAGAGCATTCTTAACCATCCCCAGTAATTTTATGAGGAGAATTTGTAAATTATAGAGTAAAGTTGTGAATGATTATGAGTGTAAATTATAGAGTGAAGAGATGAAATGTGGTGATTTTTTATAAATTTAAGAGAAATGTAGTGATTTTTTGTAAATTATAGGGTGAAAAGAGAAAACTAGAAAACTGTAATGATAAAAGTATAAAAAAATATTATTTAACTAAACTGTAGAAAGAAATGTGATGTTATATAGTGTAATTATGGAGATGGGGATGGGGGACGGGCTAAGAATGCTCAAATCTCTACTTCATAACTGTTCATTATGGAGTTTTAATGGGGTTTTGTAGACAATGAAGCTTCAAATCTTTTCTTCATAACGCATCGTTGTGGTTTAAAGCTCTTTATCATGGGAAAATTTTCAAAATAAGCATTTATGAAAACAAATTTCTAGTTTTAGGTATCATTTCAAAAAATTTCAGAAATAGGTATTATAAACTAGTCGTGACAAGTAGTTTGTAGAACCAATAAAAAATTGTCACGTGTCCTTAAACTAACCGTAACAAGCACGTTCACTAATCAATTACTCATCACTACTAAATAAGTTTCATGCCTCGTAATCAACGCCCGCAAATTATTTAAAAGTCCTTTAGTCGCGACGACTAGTTTACTCGGTTTACATTCCCTACACGAGTAGTTTATTAGTGGTCAACTTGTCACGACTAGTTTAACCTTATAATCTACTCGTCGCGACTAATTTAACCTTATAATCTACTCGTCGTGACTAAAGGACTTTTAAATTACTCGTGGGTGTTGATTACGAGGCATGGAACTTATTTAGTCGTGACGAGTAATTGATTAATGAACGTGCTCGTTACGGCTAGTTTAAGGACACGTAGCAAGTTCGGATTGGTTTCTATAAGGCTACTCCTATTGGTATCTTTTTAGTTGGTCGGTTGGGTATTAAAGGATTAAAAAAAATTAAAAATTCTATATGATGCTCCGACTTGGTTGGCGGGACGACCCTTGTTCGGTTGCCAGACATTGAATTATCAACCCATTGTTCATTCTTTTTTTAACTAAATTGTCATTATTTCTCACATATTAAATTATAATAATTGGTTTGATATTTCTTTTGAACGGACCAGTTGGTTTGTAACTTTTTTTTATTTTACAAAGCTCATCTTCAAAGAAATATTTCATTAATTTTCTTTAAAAAATATAAAAAGATAACGGGACTAATAATTTTTTATTTTATTTAATTACTTATGTAAGGTATAATAATGAAATAAAACAATTTGGTTTTAATATTTTTATAAAATTAACTATAAATCATATTTATTAATTTAATAAAACACGGTTTATGTTTGGTTGTGAATAAGAGTGAAAAATTGAGTTTGGTTGGGTTGTATAATTAGAGGAGAGAGTAATTAGTTTTTTAATAAAAAGTTGGGTTGGGTCATGAATGGAAGTAGTCTAAACTACTCGTCACGACTAGTTTATAATACCTATTTTTGTAATTTTTTACAAATAGTACCTAAAACTAGAACTTTGTTTTAGTTAACATCTAATGGAAAATTTAATGAAAGATTGTTATAATTTCATGGATTTTCATTTAACAGAATATCTAACATTAGTGGAGTGGCAAGGAAGAAATTTTGTGTTCCATGCGACTTGGGTTTGATTCCTACCCACAACATTTAGTTTTAGAGGCACCAGGGTGATGATGAGAGACTAGGCGATTAGGTGGCATTCACTAGTTCAATCATTGAACTGAACGAGTTTTATCTCGCCGCACTGTGCCTTCGGCGAGTGTTCACGGACGTTGGCCTTAGGTGAGGGTTTTCCCATATCGAAAGACGAGTGTATCCCGATACAGTTAATTTAGCCAGTAGCCCATTTAGAAGATTTGTTGGCCGCTGAAGAAACACTAAGTGAACCCTGGACAGATTATAGATAATCTGGACAGATTATAGATGATCTGGGGGTTAAGTAATGTTTCCCACGGATGAGATCTAACTGAGAAGGCTGTTCTTCAGGAGACCTGCAAAACAAACACCGTAAGCTCGTCACTGAGAAGGGGGGGGTTCCTCCTTGTGACCACCCTCCGGCGTGAGAATCAGACTAGATTGCTCTGAATATAAGTGTATATTAAGAGATTGCTAGATAACTGGGTAGCAGATGATCTTACCATTCCAAGATGTTGGAGTATTTATAGCCGAAGGTAGGTTAGAAGGTATAGCCGGCTGAATAGTATTCCTGTTATACCAACAGTGGACTATGCACAGGCCATACTGGTTGGTGGATAGGTTACGGCCAACAGTAACTATGTCGGCTGCACTATTCCTCCAACTGTAGATTATGCACGTCCTACCTACTGTGGATTATACGCAGGCCATGCTGGTTGGTGAATAGGTTAAGGCCCACAGTAACACTATTTCACCAACTGTAGGCTGCGCATGCCCTGCAGTAAGGGTTGGTGAGTAGGCAGCGGCTAATAGTAACAAACAGTACTAGAGGGTGCTCCTCCTCGTACTGTTGTCGGTGAGCTGTCACCCTGTGATTGGCTCATGGGCTGTTCTGGTCAGATTGTCTGTCCTATCCATACCTTGGTAGGTATAGTCCAGATCTTTCAGAATCATACGGACTGGCTCATTTTGGCGGGATTGTTCCCGTCTTGCTCATTCCTTCATGTGACTACTGAAGTATCTATTGTCTTGTGCGTGTAGCCCTGCTGTCTGCGGGTAGCCTTCCCTGATGGCTTGTATCCGCAACTGCGGGAACAGGCGGGGTACTTCACCATTGGGAGGCTTTCCCTGCGTGTACAGCTTGCGTACTGCGCGTAAGGTTCTCTGAGCATGGTGGGTCCTGCGGAAGCAGATGGCCTTTGCGCAGACGTCCCTGTTCAAGGTGAGTCTTGCGGGACCAACTGGGCTCTGCTGGGACCTACCTCTTCAAGTCCCCCCAGTCCAATGTTCTTCTCATGAATGTTTAATAAAGTGAGGTGAACTTTTGGACTTTGAGCAAGGGGTTTTGAAAAGGCTTTTTAGTTTTAAGGTTCTCCGTGGGGACTCTTCCCGCGGGTTTCCTAGTGTCACTTGCAAAAATTCCCGATTTTTTTGCTTGATCTTTGGGTATGATGCGGGTAGGTATGTAACCTTCTCGCAAGGCAGGAGCGTTGAGGCTTACTTGTATATAGTCTCCATGAGGTTCTGGTGGTTTTCAACATAGTGATCAATTATGCTAAGACCACCAATTCCATTACGGAGTTTCAAACAATATAATTCTCGACGTTCCCGTTATGCGGGGATGTTATTCCTCTATCCGCAAGCATTGCCTAGAAGATCCTTCTTGGTTTCAATTCTCTGCGGGTGCTAGGTATGTGAAGGGTTTTGCCTTAACACTGTACCCGCACCTGTCTTATAGTTATTTGGTTGCCAAGGTATTCTTGGCTTCAATTCCCTGCGGGTGCTAGGTATGTGAAGGGTTTTACCTTAACACTGTACCCGCACCTGTCTTATAGTTACTTGGTTGCCAAGGTATTCTTGGCTTCAATTCCCTGCGGGTGCTAGGTATGTGAAGGGTTTTGCCTTAACACTGTACCCGCACCCGGCTTATGGTTACTTGTTTGCCAAGGTAAGGGGTGTTTTCCCGCTTACTTTTGAATCTTTTTTGAATTTTGAATTTCAAAATTCGAAGAGTTGGTAGAAAGATAGGAACAGTCCAAACGTCTGAAACGTCGTGCGACGGTTTCTTCTGACTGTGTCAGGACGTGCAGGAAGTTATGGTGACGTGACATTATATGGTCATTCCAGTCTCTTTTTCAGGCGTGTGGGCGCGATTTTTCGGGCGCGTGGCCGCGAAATTGCTGGCACACGTCCTGTCAACAGCTGTTGCCAGCCTGCTTTATGCCACGTGTCATAGTTTCATTGCACCTTCGATTTCTCTCTCCTCCGCATTAAATTCATCGCATTAATTGCGATTAGTATATAAAGGGGGAGAGGGCTGTTTGCAATCCACACTTTCACCCTTCTCTTCTTCTTCTTTAGCGATTTCTGGCAAATACTCCCCTTTTCAGGCTAGCATTTTCCCGAAATCGCTTTCTTTTTTCTGCACAATGTCTTCTCGTGATCTTGAGTCTTCGGCCGATGACAAGAGTACTGCTGGTGAGTGCCAGTGTGCTCTGCCCGGCG
Source organism: Bidens hawaiensis (assembly GCF_021521415.1). Taxonomy (NCBI): domain Eukaryota; kingdom Viridiplantae; phylum Streptophyta; class Magnoliopsida; order Asterales; family Asteraceae; genus Bidens; species Bidens hawaiensis. The sequence continues at coordinate 779,732 of NW_027491500.1, forward strand.
ATCAGTACCGGTATGTTGTTAGGAAGTTCATGCTCGATCCTCTCGAGCCTGAGTTTCCTGAACCCCATCAGACCGTGTACGATGCCCCCAGTGGCAAGATCGGGGTATATGCTGCCTTCTTTGTTTATGGGAACCTTAGGTTCCCATTGACAAAGTTTGTTTACCGTGTCCTCGAAAGGCACGGTGTTCATCTGACCGAGCTGCACCCAATGGCGATCGCGAAGATTCGCCACTTCGAGTGGGTGTGCCGGATATTGGGTGTTGAGCCCTACGTGGACCGCCTGATGACCTTCTATACTTGGAGGTGCATCCAGGGTTGGTACACCCTGACAACCCGAATCAAGGGTTTGAAGATTTGCGCGACAGAGCGCAGTCTCCGATCGTGGAAGCGGGAGTTCTTCTACATTTCTGCTCGCGCCGTCCCCATTGCCATGAAGTTTAAAAATGGCCAAGCCATTCCGAGCCACCACGCCACAAACTACCAGGAGGCGGAATGGTTTGCAAAGATATCCCTGGTCCAATCTCCGGTTTTCCGGTTTCCGGAGTCCGGGATGGTGATGTTGGGGATGAGCCGAGTGTGGAAAGAGGCTGACGCGCAAAAGGTTCCAATCGTCCTCGAATACGGTTCGAACTCTATCCCTTACGGTATGCTCCGTTTCTCTTTGCTTATACGAGTTTATCTTCTAACTGTTTATTTTCTTTCAGAGGGGAACAACTTGGAGTCGCTCCTGTACCCGCGGGAAGCTGACGGTCCCGAGCGGTTGGGTACTCGTGCTCTAGACGAGAACGAGTTGCCCATCCTGGAACAAATGGCGGATCGGTTTGTGGAGGTCTATCTGCCGGGCCAAGAGATCCTGAGCCACCGGCGGCCAGGTAAGGCGATATTCTATCCTCAACCCCTCAATGCTGTACCCGCTGCTGGAATTCCTTACGTCCTTTCTTCTTCTGAGGAATCCGCAGATGGTCCTCCGCTAGTGCGGAAGAGGAAGGCTGCCGGCGGGAAAGGGAAGGAGAAGGTGGCCTCCACAGCTGATCCGGTGCTTCTATCTGACACCGAGTCAGATAATGAAGAGGTGGCGGGGAACCCCGGTGGTGAGAAGACCACTGCTCCGGAGGCTACGACTGTTACCTCCGGAGAACCGACGACGACGGTGACCGGCATCAAGAGACCGGCCCCATCGGGCTTGTCCCCGCCCCTCCGTACGTTCAGGCTCAAGAAAACCCGTAAGTACAAACATTCTTTTTGTAGATTTATCACTTCATAAATTTATTAACACTTGTCTTCTTTCTGCAGGCGTGGATGTTGACGCATTCCAGGGTGGAGCGCAGGGGAGTACCTCTCCGCCAATGACGGTAGGCTCGGTCAGCCTACCTGAGGCGTCGACCCAGGCACCTTCGCCTGCTTCCGCTGGTCCAGTTGCTCAATCCTTTGAGCCAACTGTTCCAGCCGAGATGACGTCACCGCCGGCGGTGAGTGCAATTTTTACAGCATCGTTCACCGAGCCGGCGGTTACTGTTGCTGCTGTCTCTTCGGCGGCGTCCGCGGCGGACACCATGCCTCCGCCATCGACTGCGGCGGAAACCATGCCGCCTCCGCCATCGGCCTCGACGGCTGGACCTTCAGGTACGCGCGGGGCTTCTCGCCGATCTTTGTTACCTTCCCATCTGCCTGACCTTTTGGATGGATTTCCCTTAGGTTCAGGTGATGGGTTCGGTGGCTATCGGCCTGTGATCGACCCTACAGGTGCGTAGGATTCTTTTGTCCTTTATGTAATTTTTATCATCTTTTCCTAACTGCTTTGTTTCTTTTGCAGTGTCGGATTCCAATGAAGTGTATGTTCCAAGATGGAACATACGCCGAGGAACAACCCTTCGCACACCTGTGGAGTGCGTGGACTGGGCTCGCCACGCTGCTCCCCATGGTGCGTTGGGGGAAGCCATGGTTAGCTACCAGGAGGGTAGGCTAACCAACGAGCTTCGGGTTCTCCTGGCCCGGATGCAGCCACGCGTCGAGCTGCTTTGTCGTGAAAACGACAAGTTGAAAGCAGCTCGCGTTAAAGAAGTATCTCAGGCGCGTGCTCTCCGGGAGGAGAACCAAAAACTGACCGCAGTAACTGCGGAGAAGGAGAAGGCCTTCAAGGCCCTCGAGGTTGAGGTTCAAGCGCGACTCGAGGCCCGCTCCAAGGCTGCCCAAGCTGTTAACGAACAGCTTCGGCTAGCTAAGGAGACTGCGAGGAACGCGACCGAGAGGGCCACCAAGGCTGAAGCTGTTGCTGAGCCTCTCCGCCTGGAGAATGAAGAACTTAAAGCTAAGTTAGAGGCTCTTCAACAGGCTCATGATGCCTTGGCTATGGAGGATGCGAAGAAGCTTCAAGAGATCCTGGACCAGAGGGGTGTGCTTGCGCATACCGAACGGAAGCTTAAGGGCGTTGAAGAGGCCGCTGCAAAGGATGTGCTTCTCGCCAACCTTAATAAGAACGAAGCTGAACGCGCCTGCACCCAAGCTCTGGTTGCCAAGGAATGGCTTCTTCGAGAAGCGTTGCCTCAGGTATTTTAGCTTTATGTCGTCACGCTTTCCTTTGTAGAATAGAAGTTCTTATACTTGTACATTTTTTGTAGGTTGTGCATCGGGTCTTTTCAGAGACATCTTACGACGATGCCATGAGCGCAGCCCTCAACGCTTCTCATGAGGATGGGGAACGGACTGGCTTCCTGCTTGGTCTAGGGTTTGCTGAGAAAGGCGTCCCGCCTTCCAACTTCCCTTTGTATAGCGCGGATACCGAAACTATTTATGACCAAGCAGTGAACCAGTATGCTGCCTTCCCGCATCCGGTGGTGGAGAAGGTAAATGAAATTGCTGCTGCTGATGATGGGCTTGCTGTCCTTAGAGCTTTCCTTGAACCGTCACCCTCAGCTGATGGTGCGGGTCCAAGTGGGAGTGGTCCAGAAGCATGATCCAAAAGATCCCTTTCCGCCACTAGCGTAGATATTTGCTCTTGTACTTCTTTTGTATGCGGGTATATACCCAGCAATGTTTGTAATATTCAAGTTGATGAAATAAAGAATGTCCTTTTCTTTGTTTATTTTTCGCATGTTTACACTTAGCAATTTCTTTAGTACTTAGATAAGTTAACTTTTTGACATGGTAAATTATAAGTTTATTTTTGCTTCCTCTTTCATGATTGTGCGGGTGGGACCGTCACTTGCACTTAGTAGGATGGCTAAACTTACATTTATCCTGCGTGGAAGTTTTCCTTATCTTTTCCTTGAAATTTTCTAAGTGTTCAGAATAAGTTAACCTTTGAACGTGGTAGATGATAGGTTGAAGTTTTGCTTCCTTGTTTGTGATTGTGCGGGTAAGACCGTCACTTGCACTTACAAGGATGGCTAAACTTTACTTACATCTGACCTGCGTGTAGGTTTTCCTTAGAACTTTTTAACATTTTTAGCGTTGTGTTTATGCGGGTTTTGCCGCCTTCCACACGCAATTACTTACTTCTTCACGCATTGGTGCGGTGAATACCGGCACATGGGAAGTTCATAAGTTAAAGGTTAGGCTATCAATACATTGTGTAAGGAGAATCATTTCCATTAGAAGTGGCTCTAGGCCTTTTCTTTACAAGTTTGGAATTGATCTACATATAACATTTGCGTAATTGAGCTCCATTCCATGTTCTTGGGATAGGAGTGCCATCGAGCCTTTCAAGCCGGTATGCGCCTTTTCCTAGGACTTCTTTGATAATGTATGGCCCTTCCCAGACCGGGGCCAGCTTTCCTGGGCGCTCTTGGTTTGAAGCCTCGTTGTTACGCAGTATGTAGTCTCCTTCATTGAAGTTGCAGAGTTTTACCCGCGTGTTGTAGTACTTTTGCATTTGTCGTTTGTAATTTTCTTCACGCACTGCGGCTAAGTCTCTGCGTTCCTCGGTTAGCATAAGGTCTAACCGTCTTTCCGCATCATTGTCCTCTGGCTGGATCAATACCCTTGGTGAGGGTAAACCAATTTCGACTGGGATCATGGCTTCAGTGCCATAAGTGAGACTGAACGGGGTTTCCCCCGTACTGGCCTTTTTCAGCGTTCTGTTTGCCCAAAGGACGTGCGGGAGCTCGTCCACCCAGCCGGATCTGTGTTTCAAGAGTCTTTTCTTTATGCCATCGACGATGCTCTTGTTTGCTCTTTCCACCTCACCATTACCTTGCGGGTGTGCCACTGAGGTAAAGGTGTGGGTGATTTGAAGTTCTTTCAGCCACTGCTGTAGCTTCTTGTCAGCAAAGTTGGTGCCGTTATCGCTCACCAGATTCTGTGGAAGTCCAAAACGACAGATAATAAATTCCCAAATAAATTTTTTAATATGTTTTGCGGTTGTTTGGGCTAAAGGTTTTGCTTCTATCCACTTGGTGAAGTAATCGATGGCTACCACTAGGAACTGAACATTTCCTGCTGCTGTGGGAAATGGGCCTGTCACATCGATGGCCCACTTCTGAAATGGCCACGAAGAAGTGACTGGAACAAGTTCGTTCTTCGGGCGATGCGTGTTGGGTGCGTAAAGCTGGCAAGACCTGCATTTTCTAGTGTATGCCAGTGCATCCATATGCATCCCCGGCCAAAAGTATCTCGCATTGTTCAGCTTAGCCACAACAGCGCGGGGACCTGCGTGAACTCCACAGATGCCCTCGTGTACTTCCCTTAAGAGGTAGTCAGCATCTTGGTTGTCCACGCATCTTAAAAGTGGGCCAAGAAAGTTACGTCTGTAAAGGTTATCATTGATGAGTTGATAATTTAGTGCTTTACAGCGTAGTTTTCTTGCCTGTGTTTTTGATTCTGGTAGTGTTCCTGCTGCAAGGTAATTTATTATTGGTGTCATCCACGTTTCTGTACCGGTTTGGATGACACAAATTTCCTTGTGCGGGACTGATGGTGCTTCGAGGAGTTCAATGCGGATGTCCTTTCCCAAGTGGGTGAAGGCCAGTGATGCAAGCTTGCTTAACGCATCCGCAGATTTGTTTTCGCTGCGCTTAACGTGTATGACTTTACAATCATTAAAATCACGCATAAGGGTTTTTGCCTGGGCGAGGTACAGGGCCATTATGTCGTTCACAGCCGTGTACGTCCCATTTATTTGGTTGGCCACCAGCATGGAATCCACGTGGGCTTCCAAGTTTTTCACTCCCATTTTACGCGCAATTCTCAATCCGGCCAAGAATGCTTCGTATTCGGCTTCGTTATTCGTACTTGGGAAATCCAACCGAATAGCGTAAGTATATTCTTGGCCCGCTGGGTTGGTTAATTTTAACCCTGCGCCTGAACCCTCGTTGTTGGCTGCTCCATCAGTATAGAGTCGCCAGATATCGTTGATGTCCTGTGCTGGGGAGGGTTGAGCCTCCTCCTGGCACTCTTTCTCCCGCGTAGCGGGGACTTCTGCAATAAAATCGGCCAGGACCTGGCCTTTTATGGCTGGTCTTGGCTTGTACTTAATTGCATATTCTCCCAATTCAATTGCCCATTTGGCTAGACGTCCCGATAATTCGGGTTTGCCTAGAACGTTTGAGAGTTTGAAGTTGGTGAGAATGGTGATTGGGTGGCCCTGGAAATATCGTCTTAACCTGCGTGAAGCGTGTATAAGTGCCAAGACTAATTTTTCGAGGGTAGAGTACCGGGTTTCTACGTCTGTTAGTACACGGCTAACATAATAGATTGGCATCTGGATGCCTTTTCGTTCTGTTAGCAGTACTGCCCCGGTTGCTCTATCTGTTGCGGAAAGGTATAGGATTAACTCCTCTCCCGCTTGTGGTGCTGTAAGTGTTGGGAGTTCGATCAGGCGTGACCGAATCTCCTGAAAAGCTGCTTCCGCTTCTGGTGTCCAGCGGAAGTGCGTTTTCTTTAAGCAGTTTCTTAATGTTGACACGAAAGGAAACGACTTATCTGCATGGTTTGCCAAAAAGCGATTAAGTGCGACTAGTCGTCCATTCAGTGTCTGAGCCTGTTTGATGGTGGTAGGTGATTCCATTTTTACAATGGCTTCGACCTTTTCAGGGTTCGCTCTGAAGCCATCTTTAGTAACAATGACTCCCAAGAACTTCCCTTCTTCCATCCCAAATGAACACTTGCTCGGGTTGAGCTTCATGTTTATCTTTCTGAGCGTGTTGAAGGTTTCTTCAATGTCTTTCAACATCGCTTCTGGCTCGGGGCTTTTGATGACCAAATCATCCATATAGACTTCCAAGTTTCTCCCGATTTGGGCATGAAACTCTTTGTCCATCAGGCGTTGGTACGTGGACCCTGCATTCTTAAGTCCGAAGGGCATCATTTTATAACAAAATGTACCATCGGGCGTCCGAAACGCGGTTTTGTCCTGGTCATCTACGGCCATGTGGATTTGATGGTACCCCTTATACGCATCCAAGAAGCATTTAAGGCGGAATGGTGCCAATGAATCCACCTTAAGATCAATTTCTGGTAACGGATAACAATCTTTGGGGCATGCTTTGTTCAAATCTTTGAAATCTATGCACATGCGCCATTGTTTGTCATTCTTCGGTACCATTACGGGATTTGCAACCCATGTTTGATATCTACTAACGCGTATGATGCCTGCGTCAAGGAGTTCCTTGACTTGGGTTCTACACGCGTTAGTTTGTTCAGGCCCCATTACTCTGCGCTTTTGTACGACTGGCGTAACAGCCTGATCGCACTTGAGCTTATGCTCCGCCTTACTTTGGGGTACACCAGTCATATCAGCTGGTGTCCACGCAAAGATGTCAGCGTTTTTCTGCAGTAGACGTTTGAGTAAGGTGCGGGTGGGATCAACGATTGTTGGTCCAATGGTAACGGCCTGGTCGGGGTATTTGCCATTGAAGGCCCATTTTTCCGGTTCGGTGATGGTTGGTTTAGCCATCTTTGGTTTGGGTTTAGATGAGACAGATGCGATGCATACCTGGGGAATGCCAGTGATCATCGCCACACCCTCAGCTGTTGGCCATCCCATCATGCCGAGGACTGAAGATACCACGGCGTTGAATCTTGCCATCCCGTCTCTCCCGAAGAGGATGTCGTATGTGTGGTGTGGCTTCCTCATCACGACGAAGTCCACATCCTCTGTGCGGGAGTGTTTTCCATCTGTAAGAGTGACGGGGAAAGATAGGATACCTAGGGGGGTTTCTGTACTGCCGTCAAACCCTTCCATTGAAGCGTAGACCGTTTCCAGGCGTTCTTTGTCTTCATCATCCAGCTTGTCAAAGAACTGCCTGTACATCACTGTTGACGAAGCGCCGTTGTCAACAAGAGTGCGGGAAGTGATGTAATGCCCCAGCTGGCTTTTGATGACGATGGGGCCTTCTTTGCTGGGGCCTCCTGGCACTCGCGGGAAGCGCACCTCAGCTTCCTTCCACGCGCATGGTTCTGTCGCTCGTCTTTTTCTTCCTGCGACTTTGCCATGGACCATGTTGATGCTGATGTCGACGGGCTTTCGTCCGTTACCTCTGTACCGGTTGTCATTTCTTCCTCCCTTCCTGATTGATGCCACGAGATGTGCAAGTCTTCCATCCTTCACAAATGTCTCAACAATATCCTTCTGGGATGTGCACTCTTCAGTACCATGACCCTTTGTCCCGTGGAAATCACAGGATTTGCTTTGATCCGCATTAGGTTTCTGCCGGATCAATGGGGCTTTTGGCCATGGCAATTTTTCCGTGGCAAATATCTCCGTGACGCTCTTGGTGAGTGGCGTCCACCGGTTTTTTCGGTTTGAAGGGTGTGTGTTGTCCCTTCCGCCAACAAGAGGGCGAGAGCTGGATGAGGTGTCAAAGTTTACCCTTGACTGCCAAATACCTAGCCGCCTCTTTTTGTTCTGCCGGGCGATCCTAACGTTGTTCTCCCTTGTCCTCTGCGTGTAGAGGTGTGTACTCTGGGGAAGATCCCTTCCCAGTTGCTTCTCCGTCTCGGCAAAGCGCTTTGCCGCTGTCATGATGGCATCCCAAGTTGATGGCATGCCATCCTTACCCGTCAATGTGCGGATAAGTTCTGGGTATTCGGCGCCTTGGATGAAGGCGGCGCGAACCAGATCCTCACTTATGTTGCCGAGACTTAGCTTTTTGGAGTTGAAGCGGGTGATGAAGTCTAGTAAAGATTCATCCTCCTCTCTCACGCAGTTGAGGATCGTCCACTGCTCTTCAGTGTACTTCCTCTGTTGGCTAAAGTGCTGGCTGAACTTGTTCTGAAAGTCCGCCCAGTCATATATGTGGTGGATCGGTAAACGATCGAACCATGCCCTGGCCGCTCCGACCAGAGTCATCTGGAACATGTAGCACCACGTGGGTTCCGTCCAGTTGCTGACGGTAGCCCCCGCAATGAACCTGTTCAAATGGTCGTCTGGGTCGGATAGACCATCGTAAGTGCCAATGTTGGACATCTGTTTGGCACTTCTCGGGGCGATTGCTTCCGCAATGTCCCTTGCGAATTTCGACTTTCCTGCATTTGTAGCAGTTGGTCTAAAGGTTTTGGAGAAGTCACGCGGGTTTCTCTCCGCGATTGGTTTAAAAGCTTCCCCAAAATTCCTTTTTGGTTGGACGTCCGTTTCCTTACGCTTCCCTTTCGCCTTATGGCGAGGGTTCGTGTCGGTATCGGACTCCAACTCGTCTGAGTACTCGCAGTCACTGCTCATATTGAGGCGTTGGCGAGTACTGCCGAATTCGTCAGCCTGTTGAGCTGAACGCAAGCGTTCATCCAATTCGGCTTGGAATTCTCTTTGCCGTGCTTCGGCCCACGCCTTCACTTGATCTAGTGTTTGGCGAGGGGCCCTTGTTCGTTTTTCCAACTGGGTGTCGGTGAACCCCAGTGGAATATTTACTGCACTTGCTCCGGCCTTGGTGGTCGGAGTAGTGTTCGTAAGGATTGTATAACCGCCGGTGTCCCCCCCAGTTGCTGGGGTTGTTACCGGGGTTTCTTGGTCAGTTACTGGCCTTTGGACCGGAGTAACGTTAACCATTTCTTCAGAAATTGTGAAAAAACTAAAATAGTTCTAGCTTTTATGCACGGATGGCGCCAATGAAGAATATATTTGAAACAAATTGAATTAAGTTTAAAGTGAAACAAGTTTGCTATTTTGAGTTCCAAATGATTTGGTTTTTAAGTTTTGATAGTTTGATAATCCGATCCGGTTTGAAATTTGAAGCTTAGACTTATTTCTTATTTAACTTTATAAGTATAAGTCCAATTCACAATAGGGATTTTAAAATTTTAGGTAACTTAAGCCCACATATGATTTTAGAAAATTGGATGGTAATTGATAGGTTAGAAAGTCGGGCACCTGGGTTGCAGTATCAAACTTGAAGTATAATCGATGTATGCCCGTTAGCATGTATCGGGCAATCACTCAACAATGGCAATTCGAAATTGATTGGGCCATTGGGATGCGAATCAGTGATTCAACAATCATTCAACATGTGGCGATTTTTTTTATTGTCACAATAACTTTGTTTTGTTTATTGTTATCACAATTATCATTAATCTATATAAGGGCTCGTTTCTTTGAACTCGTGTAGAGCATCCAAAATTTCATAGTCAAAATTGATTTTATAGATACTTTAAAAGAAAATTAACTATTATTTCTTAATTAAAGTTGTATATATGCTTAGCAAACTAAAGTTGTTTTTCTGTTGTAACCATGTAGTTAAGCTTCATAAGATGTAACACATAGTATTTGAGTCCATTGTCGTAAGGGATTTGGTTTGGCGGTACTAGTACACCTCTCTTTCCCAAAGGGTAAGGGCTCGATCCTCAAAATAACGTATTTGATGAATTCAATAGATGTATCTTTAGAACCGTTTAAAAACTATTGAATTCATTATCTTACATTTTTTAAATTTAATAGATGTACCTTTAGAACGGTTAAATAACATATTTTTTTTGGTTTTATATTCTAATTTTATTTTATTTAATAAGAAAGTAAGATTATGCATAAAACCAATTTGCATATCATTAATTTATTTGCATACTTAATTTCATTTATTTTAGGTATATTGGTTTTTATTAATCCCAATTATTATTTTTTGGTCACTACTGGTCCCAATTAACGAATTGGTTGCTAGCGGTCCCAACCTTTAACATACTTGTTCATAACGGTCCGTGACAAACAGAATCTTAACGTCGTTAGTTTTAGGTCGCCGAAAAACGTTTTTGGCCGGAAAACTCAATTTCTTTCCCGAAAACTCAACATTTTCGTCCCAAACATCTTGGTAACTTTGTATCAGACATTTAGGAACCTTTTTCTAGTAAAAGCCCCAGTTATTGAGGTCTCCGGAAACACTAGAACTATCGTCGGAATCGGTTGATGGTGCTCAAGTGGTGTTAGTTGGTTGGCGGTGAGTCAATTGATGGTGGTTGCGGTGTTAAGGTGGTGTTTTCCGGTAACAAATTTGACTTTTCCGGTCAGAAACGTTTTTCCGACGACCTGCAACTAACAACGTTGTTAGTTGCGGACCATTAGGAATAAATACATTAAAGGCTGGGACCGTTAGTAGCCAATTCATTAGTTGAGATTAATAAAAACCAATATGCTTTTATTTTACTGGATATGGTTTCTCTATATTTTTTATAAATTGCTAGAAATATAGGCACGAGCAACTTCAATGATTAAACAACAAAGATTATGCTGTTGTGAAGCTTTAAAGTAAAAAGAGAGTAGAAATGTTCTCTTGTTTGTGGGGCATCTTGAATATGATCACCATAGCATGTGCCATTTCTGCTCTATCCCCATAATCAATTCTTTCACATGGAATCACAATTAACTATTGCATGCCACCATAATAAATATGGGGGGTTTTTATGGACACCAAACACCTTCCTATACGTCCTGTATAGTTCTATACGGGGCATATAAGTGGTGTCCCTAGTAGAACCCTGAATGTGACAAACTATACCTTCTTTTCTAAACTAGAGGATCTATACATTTCATATAATTGAGACAATGTATAAGTTAAAAGAAATGGAAAATGATATACATTGAGTTGAATAAATAAATAAATACATGTGTAATATTTTTATTCTTTTTTAGAGACGAGATGAACAATTTTTATGTATTTAGGTATGTCAAGAAAAGCTTTAAACATACCAAATCTCACTAACCACTTTGATCCATCTCGACATCATTGATTTGACTTTTGAAATAGCTCGACATAAGTTTAGTGCATCATAGTCAAATGACTCTCCATGTGTCCCCTTCATCACACGCGTTCTCCCTTGTTCAAACGCTTTTATCTATCTCATATAGATTCATTTAACTTATCTTGCTCATTGCGCTCTAGCTCGTTATTGTGTTAGGCTTAGACAGCATGCTAGGTTAGTTTCCATAGTTAATATGTTTTCAGGATTACAGAAATGTGACATGCATTTGCCTTCGTTTTTAAATTATATTATGTTGAGGAATCAGTTATGAAAACTCAATTTCCAATAGACTCTGTTCAGCTTATCTTCAAAGTTTCATTATACAAATTATACTATAGATATATTTGATGATCGTTGTGTTAGATTGTTCATATATCTTCATATTAGCTTGTTTAATGATGTCATTACATTGTTTATTCGTGAATAGAACAATGTGGTAATGGTAGAGATCACTTATGTTAAAAACGAATTGATAATTACAACACAAATGAACACACAATTTATAATGCACTTTGTATTATTATAATAATCTGTCATATGCTTAACACTAATCATGGCTACATATTAATAAATGTCACCCACCTTAACCAACAAGTATTACCAAACATAATAAAACTCTAATTGCAACCTATAAATGCATAAGCCCATTACATTATTAATGAATCCTACAGATTCAAACATGTTTAACCGGATCAGATACATGTGACGGACCTAATAGATGGAGAATACCGACATTATGAACTAGAAATAATCAACCATTGTGTTCTTTTTGTCTGATAAACAACATACATTATAAAGTTAAGCACACGATTCTTCACCCAATAAGAAGAAGCACATGGATGTGGAGACTTGTATTATCCCACTTTATAGCCACATGGATAACAACATGAACCTACAAAAAAGTGAATGCATTTTGGTCATCCTACATTATTAATGCTTTAACAAGGTGTGATACCACTAGATGTTTGAAGATCACGTTCATTATTTCCAAAGTAAAAATTAGAGAAAAAATTCTCATAATTTCAATATATTACCAACCAATATTCTTAAATTACACTTAAGTATAGCATCTTGCTCATCCTAAAATGTTCGAAACACGTATGTTTTTGTAGCATTTAAATTATGTATAAGACTATGTGTTATGATTACTAAATGTAAAATAGGTATTATGTATGTGTCAACTAAAATAAGATTTTCGTATTCGCATTCACTTAGTGGGGATGTGGTAAAGAGGAGTGGTATTTTTCTAAGTATATTAATAAATTTTTAAAAATTAATATAATTATTTTTAAATAATTGTTTGAAATAATTGTTTGTGATTCGAAATGTCGATTCAAGCACGTGTTAAAACCGTTTTCCAGACCAAAAGTAATTTTTAGAAAACAACTCCATTTTTTAGGCGGCCAAAACTGCTCCAAGTAACCATTTGCACTGCCTTCTTTTTTTTAATAGCCAATGAATCCATAAAATGGGCTACTTACTAAATTTATCATATCGTGATACACTCGTCTTTCGATCCAGGAAAACCCCTCACCTAAAGCCAATGCCCGTGAACACTCACCCGAAGACACGACAGTGCGGTGAGATAAAGCCCGTTCAGTTCAAGGATCCAACTAGTGAAAGCCGCCTACTTGCATAGTCACTCATCATCACCCTGGTGCCTCTGAAAGTAAATGTTGGGGGCATGAATCAAACCGAGGTCACATAAAACACCAAATCTATCCCTTACATCTTCACCACTAGCTCATTGACTATTTTCAACGCTTCTAAATATTGGGGTCTGTACTAGTGTCTATTCACATTTCATTATCATCAATAACTCTTAGCTGTTTATGCAAATTTAATCTAAAAATTATCCAACCCCTTATTTAAATAAATTGTTTTTGTGAGGTACTAACTGTTGCCTTCAGTTCGAATTCTGAGCCCACCCAGGTTTTCGTCCCACCATATGTTACGTCAGAGAGTTCTGCTCTTGTGGTGGCACAACGATTGTCAAGTGGCAGTCGACGGTATGGTTTCCCGGGCGAACGCCCGAGCCATACTCAGAAGCCAGCGTGAACCCAGTTAAGACAACATAGTCTAGCCAGAATGGGGCATCAGGGCTCTCCAAATTTAGATCACTCAACTTTTAAGTTTGTCTCAATTAGGCCAGTCAACTTTCAATGTGTCTCAATTAGGTTCCTTAACTTTCAAATTTAGCTTAATTAGGTCACTCAACTTTCAATAAATGTTCTAATACTATCTTTTTTACCTTCATATTATATGTTTATAAACAACTTAAACGACATTAAAACCAACACTTTTTTATTTTTTATTAGTAAATGTATCAATTATGATAATATAGTAGTTGTCCATCTCGTTTTACAACACAAATTGAAATTTAAGTGACCTAATTGAGACAAATTAAAAGTTGAGTGACCTGATTGGGACAAAACAAAATGTGAATGACTTAATTGGAACAAATTGAAAGTTGGTTATTATTCTATAGTGTTTTCCCTTTTTTTGGTATAGGGGGCGAAAACTCGATCAGTAAACATTTTATAGATTTAAAAGACAATTACAAGGAAAAGAAAGGAAAAATAACCTAATAATACTTGGAAAAGACCCTAAGTAATTATTAAGGTTCCACCAACTCTCTCTATACTTGTTATTAATATTAATGTGACCATTATTCAAAACAAAAAAAAATACAAAAGAAAATTACATTTATGACACTATTATATCAATCTAACAGTTCATTAAATCATTTATCTGCCAACTACCTTGGGCTTTAGTGTTAATCAGCCCAAATGTAAGAAACATTCCAGCCCAAGTACTGTTCATATAAGAGTAGAGGTGTACAAAACAGATTTTTTCCTAAACCGAACCGGTTTGACCCAAATTGGTTCGGTTTACAAACCAGTTTTAGCGTAGAACAAGTTGAACTGATCCAAACCGATTCGGTTCGGCTTATAACTGGTTTAGCACTAGTTTAGACCGGTTTTAGGAAAAAAAAGTTTTATAACCAGTTTGATTGTGAAGGTTCGGGCCGCTATACGAACCGAAAGTCTGGTTCGGTTTGGTTTCCGATTAACCAGTTCCGGACCGCTTTTTTGTACACCTCTATATAAGAGCATTCACAATGGGATCTCCATATTATGTGGGCGTGTTCTCAATTTTTTAGGGTGTGGTTGGAGGGGTTGTGAGCATAGGAAAGAGAAAATGTTACTTTAATAGATAAATTTGGAGAAACACTGTACATTATTCATAATCTTGTAACATTTTTTTAAAAGTGGTTGTGAGTTAACAAGAGAGAAAATGTAACGATATAAGTATAAAAAAGTATTATTTAAATAACAAGAAAAGAAATATAATAATTTTTAATGTAATTTTATATTTGAAGACGGAGAACCGATTGAGATTTGAGAATGCTCTAATATAGTAATAACCCTAAACCCAAATAATGGCCCATCTTCAAATTTCAAACATAGTAATGACCAATATTCCAATTTCTTAATCGTTGAGCCCATCTTATTTTTGAAGCCCATTACATAGGCAGACTGTAGCAGCCCAATTCTTACCAAACATGTGTTTGCTAAACCTTCATAATGTATGTAATTATATTCTTTTGAACTTTATTTTACTCTAGTTTAATTATGTTAATCATAGGGTGGTGTAATTTGTTTTGGTCTAGAAAGGCTGATTGACTTTATTTTATAAAGATTTATATGTTATTAAAGGTTTTAATTCTTTTCATTATATTATAAAATGTCTTTTCACAAAGAATAAACCGTTGGTAATGATCATGTGGAGTTAGGCATGTTCAAATAGCTTGAAGTTTTTTTGAAAAAAACACAGAAATAGCTCGCTTGAAAAAAGAAGCTTACAAATAGCTTGCTAGAACCGATTCGGTTGTAACATGTCAGCTCGCTCATTTTGTAAACGAGCCAGGTTGTAGTTAATTAACAAATGCTAGTTGATAAAGGGAATATTTGAACCAGATTATAAAGATAAGATTGAATTATTCCATAACTTACTATACGATTACAACAATTCCAAATAAGTTCATTGATAAAGTGACAAGTAGTATACTTGTAGAGCATGCTAAAGTAGTAAAAGTTAATGACATATTTAAGGGTGTTATGCTATGATTGGCTCTTGGTAAATTAGTGATTCACATACCATGATCCATATTCAAGGGTCCAAGTCATTGGAGAGTTTTATTCAAATTAGGTTTCCTCATTTATAAAAAAATTTCATAACTTGATTTTAAATTTCACTGATAAATAACAAACAAGTATATCAAGTAAAATATCATCCGCGGAAGTTATATACACCATATCAATTTCGATGGTAGACGGGTGTAGTTCACCATCGCTTTTTTTCACAAGTTACAAAATCAATCCCGTTATTTTTTTTTCATATGCTAACCCTTGACTTTCATTAAGTTACACAACTAACCCCACAACTTTTTTAATACACAACTAACCATGTAACCTTTTAATACGGTAGCCCTCAAGTTTCATTACATTAAACAAACAACCCACAAGTTTTTAATATCATAACTTACGTTCGTTGACTTTTTGCATCGCTACATAATGTTTCTTAACTATCCGTCACTAACACACACCCTTACAACTAGTTTACAAAGAATTAACAAGTTAAATACTACTTAAAAGCTATGTTTTCAATTTCAATTTATCATAACAACATAGCTTGTACTAATAAACAAGTTAATAACATTTTTAAGCACATCTAGATATCAAACACTATGGTTTAACACCTATCACCTGTGTGAGTGAGTGCTGGGCTTTCACTTTCAGCATCAGCATCAGCATCAGCATCTTCACTTTCCACACCATAAATGACACAACATTAGCATAATTGACATGTACCTTATGCATAAAAACTTGTACTTTATCCTGTATTTAGCATTATGAGCCTTGAAAAAATGGGCCCAGAATTCTTTTCTTGAGTAATTGGTTAAACCATCGGTGGATGTAAGCAGTGTGTTCATGTGAGGAATCTTTAAAGATCTTTTTATTATTAAAGGTGGAATCTTGATATTTTATACTTTAATCAAATAATAATCTAAGGTAAATTTGTTCTCTTGTTTCATCACACTACCATTAAATTAATAAACTTTTTGCATAATTTTTAATTTTACTTTGTGGGTTGTGTTTCATTTTCAAGCTTCACATTTGGAATCTTTACTTCATCACTGAAAATGGCAGGACTGTGAGCAACTTTCCAGATTTCTTCTAATCTTTTGTGAAAAAGATTTGATTTTTCTTCAAGATTTGTCACTTTTATCAGTTTTGCATATCACATGTTTGTTCATATGCTTGTTTTTTTATCTTTTTATGGCTCTTGCTTTAACAGACTGCTAGAACTAATTTCATCTTTTTTTTCAGTGTCAAAATGTCTGTTATTGGACAAAAAAAGTTATTTTTCTGGTGTAAAATAATAATCTTGGTTTTTAGGGTTCTTGCTTTAACAGACTGCTAGAAGTAATTTGATTTTTTTTTCAGTATTAAAATGTGTGTTCTTGAAAAAAAAGTTATTTTTCTGGTCATAAATATTAATCTTGATATTAAGGGTTCTTGCTTAAACAGATTGCCAGAAGTAATTTGATCTTTTTTCAGTGTTAAAATGTTTGCTCTTGGAAAAAAAAGTTGTTTTTCTGGTAAAAAGTATTAGTCTTGATTTTTAGTGTTCTTGCTTAAACAGATTGCTAGAAGTAATTTGATCTTTTTTCAGTATTAAAATGTTTTTTCTTGGGAAAATGCTATTTTTTTTGTCATAAATATTAATATTGATTTTTAAGGCTCTTGATTAAACACATTGCCAGAAGTAATTTGATCTTTTTTCAGTATTAAAATGTTTTTTCTTGGAATAATGTTCTTTTTTTTGGTCATAAATATTAATATTGATTTCAAGGTTCTTGATTAAACAGATTGCTAGATGCCTAGAAATGGTTTGATCATTTTTCAGTATTAAAATGCATGTTCTTGGAAAAAAGTCATTTATTCTGGTCAAAAAAATAAATCTTGATTAAGGGTTTCCTAAATGGACCCAGAAAGATTTTTATGTTCTTTAAAACATTTTTAGCTTCTGGGAATTTGATATTTTCATTAAAGAGTCTTTCTTGATGCTAAATTATTAAATTTTAGTAATGACAAACTGGGATTTTTTTTTTTGCTTGTATAGTGATTGTTGATCTTCAGTTTCTTGATATCTTTATACACATTAGGCATCTATAAATTTGATCATTCATGTGCTTTTTTTTTTTTTTTTTTTTTTTGTAGAATTTAGCTCAAAAAAGACGAAACTTTGTGAACTTAGTATCGATAATGATGTCGAGATCTTACACTAATCTATTTGAACTTGCATCCGGTGTACCATCATCGGGCTTTATTCGGACCGGGAAAAAGCTATCCCGTGTAGCAACCGTGCCAAGGATATTATCAGAACTAGACGATGAAGGTTTTAGCACCGACACCCCGTCATCCGTTTACCAAGAACGGATGATCATTGTTGCCAACCAACTCCCACTTCGGGTCAACAAACAACCCGATGGGAGTTGGGACTTCAGTTGGGATGAAGATTCCCTTCTTTTACAACTCCGAGACGGGCTCGGGAGCGATGCGGAAATCACTTATATCGGTTGTCTTAGAGAAGAAATCGACCCGAAAGAGCAGGATGACGTGGCACAAACCTTGCTTGAAAACTTTAAATGCGTGCCCGCGTTTATCCCTCCTGAGCTTTTCACCAAATTCTATCACGGGTTTTGTAAACAACACTTATGGCCCGTGTTTCATTACATGCTTCCGTTGTCACCAGATCTCGGTGGCCGGTTTGACCGGTCTCTTTGGCAAGCATACGTCTCGGTCAACAAAATATTTGCTGATAAAGTTATGGAAGTGATTAGTCCAGATGAAGACTTTGTTTGGATACATGATTACCATTTGATGGTTTTACCAACCTTTTTAAGAAAAAGATTTAATCGGGTCAAACTCGGGTTTTTCCTTCACAGCCCGTTTCCGTCCTCGGAGATATACCGAACACTGCCCGTTAGAGATGATCTTTTACGGGCCCTTTTGAATTCTGATCTTATCGGGTTCCATACTTTTGACTATGCAAGACATTTTCTTTCTTGTTGTAGTCGGATGCTCGGTTTATCTTATCAGTCTATACGAGGCTATATCGGGCTCGAATACTATGGTCGTACCGTCAGCATCAAGATTTTACCGGTCGGGATTCATTTAAAACAGCTTCGCAAAGTTCTCGATTTACCCAAAACCAAGTTGAAAGTTGCAGAGTTAAGAAGTCAATTTCGAGGTCAAACCGTGTTACTCGGTGTTGATGACATGGACATTTTCAAAGGAATAAGTTTGAAGCTTTTAGCTTATGAGAATTTGCTGACTCAGCATCCGGAAAAACGGGGTAAGGTGGTTTTGGTTCAGATTGCGAACCCGGCTCGTGGTCGGGGTCGGGACGTACTCGAGGTACAGTCAGAGAGTCTTACCACTAAAGAAAGAATTAACCGAAACTTTGGTGGGCCCGGTTATGAGCCCGTTATCTTGATCGATAACCCGCTTCAGTTTTACGAGAGGATCGCTTATTATGTGGTTTCCGAGTGTTGTCTTGTTACTGCTGTGCGAGACGGGATGAATTTAATACCGTATGAATACGTTATATGTAGACAAGGAAATGCTAAGCTTGATGAAACTCTAGGGGTAATTCCGTCATTTCCGAAAAAGAGTATGTTAGTTGTCTCGGAATTCATTGGCTGCTCACCGTCTCTAAGCGGGGCCATCCGGGTCAACCCGTGGAATATTGAGGCAGTAGCGGAAGCTATGGATTCTGCATTAGTTTTTTCAGAAACTGAAAAACAAATGAGGCATGAAAAACATTACAGATATGTTAGCACTCATGATGTCGGGTATTGGGCCCGCAGCTTTTGGCAAGATCTCGAAAGATCATGTCGGGATCACGTGAGAAAAAGATGTTGGGGCGTCGGATTCGGGTTAGGGTTCCGGGTTGTTGCATTGGATCCGAACTTCCAGAAGCTTTCGATCGAACGTATAGTTTCGGCTTACAAACGGACTAAAAAACGTGCGGTTTTGGTGGATTATGATGGTACTTTGACACTGAATACTTCAAACAGCACAGGCCCGAGTTCTGAAGTTATAAAAGTAGTGAATAGTTTGTGCCGGGACCCGGATAATGTGGTTTTTGTAGTTAGCGGGAAGGATCGGGCCACATTGACCAAATGGTTTTCACTGTGTAAAGATTTGGGTGTTGCAGCTGAGCATGGTTACTTTTTAAGGTACAAATATTGGCCCGTTTTGTCATATCTAGAGTGCGGGTTTACACTTTGTTTTTAACAAATTGTTTGTTTCTGGGTAGAGAAAATAATGATGCAGAATGGGAAACGTGTGTTGCGGTGTTAGATTTTTACTGGAAACAGATTGCAGAGCCCGTGATGAAGTTATATACCGAAACAACAGACGGGTCAGCCATCGAGACTAAAGAGGGTGGGCTCGTTTGGAATTATCAGTATGCGGACCCGGACTTTGGTTCGTGTCAAGCTAAGGAGCTTTTGGACCATTTAGAAAGTGTTCTTGCTAATGAGCCCGTTACCGTCAAAAGCGGTCAAAACAAAGTTGAAGTTACAACACAAGTTAGCATACTCTTTTCCCTCTTTGTTTGACCCGTAACTATCTATTTTGACCCGAAACGCCTATTGTTTCTTTTTTGAACAGGGGATAAACAAGGGACTTGTTGTGGATCGGCTTTTGACGATAATGAAACAAAAAAATATGGTGCCGGATTTTGTACTTTGCATCGGGGATGATAAGTCGGACGAGGACATGTTTGAAGCAATCACATGCGCAATGGCGGGGCCCACGCTTTCCCCGGTGGCTGAAGTGTTTGCTTGCACAGTTGGCACAAAACCGAGTAAAGCTAAATACTTTCTTGAAGACACAACCGAGATACTGAGAATGTTGCAGGCTCTTTCGGCTGCTTCTGAGCTGCATTCGTTAAAGAACATATCGAGTGGTTTTCAGAAAGTTGTCATCGAATAGGGGGCATTTACGGGACCGACATTGTGAACGTGTTCGTCGCTGCTTGTGAATAGTTATCGTCTTCTCCGAGTTCTTATGTTTAATGTTTAGAACGTGTATGTGAAGTGAAATTGGTGTTATAGAGCATGCAGTTGGTGGGTTGGACCTTGTTAGTAAATAAGTTGACTTTTGATGCTTCAAGTCAAACTTATGAGGTCTTGTATTAGATGACATATAATTACATTGACTCTAAGGTGGTTGACTTTTTAATAATGAATATATTATAGAGTTTTATTTGGATTTAATGACTGCATTTTGATATAAAAATTTTACTGCATACTAAGTTGTATCCATTGTTATGTATATTTGGCCTTGACATATACTTTCACTAATATATATTGTAAGCTAAAATAAACCAATACAAAACACCAATGACATACTATCCATAAACCATTAAAACGTCATACGTGTTATATACATTTTCGCCAAATCATACCGACTGTGTGACCCTATATGGCCGGTAAGATATGGTGAAAGTGTATATATGGGCCCACATAATATGTTACGCAAGCTGTAACTAAAACTCGTATAACTTTACTGAAACTGACTGATAATAGGCTCATTCCGAGTGGGCCAGAGGGTGGCCCATTTGTATTTGGGCTTCATCTTTGCCTCGGGTTGCAATTCACAAGTCACAACCTCTATTTCAGTTATTGCACTCGCTGCTAGACGAATAATCGTCTTCAAACAAGTCTTCAGGCGGATCATAAATAATCATGTCAGGAAAAACTTCCAAGAAATCTTGTTTAACCTTTTCCCTTAGTTGCGGATACGGTAAAAGCCCCTTCATGATGACCCGATAAGGCAATGACAGTGGCGGGTCAGGAGCCCGTCTCATTTCATCATATATAGCCATTGCTTCTGATGGCAACCCGCTATCCAGAAAACACCTAATAATGTCACCAAATGTATGCTGATCAAAATGCACCTCTTCGTTCTTTAAATATTGGCATACTCGTTTAACCTCGTCCACCTTTTTATTTCTTGCGAGCATCATAAGCATGTCCCGGTAAAAGAACATGTATGGTCGGTACCATATCTCTTTCCGCACCACCTCATATAACTGCACAATCAAATTCAACATTTTTTAAACCAAATTTAAGTGAAACCGAACCGAAATAGCCAAAACTAAATTAAAAACCGACAGCTCAGACTTCCGATTATTAAAATCCCAAATTTTCGGTTCGGTTTTTATTTTGCCAAAAACCGAAACGAGAAAAACAAAAAATCTGAGTTGAAGTAATTTATAAGAAACTGTAAAAGGGTGTGGGCCAAAAATTTTAGGTCCACACGTGTAAAAATTAATTAACAAAAAAAGGCGCAAATTAATTATTTTGGGTCATTTTTCTTTGCTCAAAATTTTCAAGCCGAAATGATAAAACGGAAAAACCCAAAACCAGACCTGTTCTTAAAAAAAAAAACCGAGCAGAGATAACTGTAAATAAAAAAGCGATTTTAAGTGGTTTATGAGAAATTAGTAAATGGTATAGCCTAAATATTTTAGGTATAAATGTGTAATTAATTAAAAAAAAAAAAAAACAAGCGCAAATTAATTATTTTGGGCCATTTTCTTTGCCCAAAATTTTCAAGCGGAAATGATAAAACTGAAAAAACCAAAACCAGACCTGTTTCGAAAACTGAAAAACAAAAATAATAATAAAAAAAGATCGAACCAAAGTAACTGAAAAAAAAATGATTTTAAGTGGTGTATGAGAAATTAGTAAATGGTGGCCAAAAAATTTTAGGTACAAATGCTTAAAAATCAATTAATCATTAGTTAACAAAAAAATCAGGCCGAAATTAATTATTTTGGGCCTCTTCTTTTCAATAAAAAATATTCAAGCCCAAATGGTAAAACCAAAAAATCCACACAGAACCATTTTCGAAAAGTCAAAAGAACTGAATTTTCAGCTTTTGGTTCAGTATGAGCCCAAAACCGACCAACGCATACCCCTAATGGATTCAATCAACCATAATTGAAAAGTAAATAAAGAAGCATATGCACACCTTCATGGATAGAAAGACAAGGTCTTGTCTTCGAAATTCAAAAAGAGCGGAAACAAGGTCGGACTTGAGAAGGCGTGAGACATGTGACTTGATGTAACGGTCAAGTCGAGCCGGGCTCGATTCAAGTCTCTTGAGTTCTTTGGCTATAATCAAGCCTTCTTTTCCCATTTCTTTTTTTCTCCTCCATATTGACAATGAGGTTGAGCCCAAGCTCGTGTGATTATAATAAACAGAATCTGATACGGTTCTCAGGTTTGACCAGCCCGTTGACCTTGAAGCTCTTCGCAGAAGAATGGTTCGAGTGTAGTTGAACATACTGATTATTACACCCCTGTTAGAGATTAACACCTGCTAAGTGTCATTCGTTAATCACAAATTATGGTTAAACTGGCCGGGCGGGTCAAGTATAACGAGCTCTGGTCGAATTATTCAAAAGTGTCAGTCACTGCCAAAACTATTTGTTTCGGGTCAACCAGAAAAACCCCCCAAAAAAAAAACCATGCTGCGTTTTATACCCTAATAGTGCACGTTCATTCGTTTAATATTCCATCACAGATTCATTCGACTCTTCAATTGGCATTCCATCGTTTCAAGTTCTATGGCTTTTATACTTCTAAATTCTAAACACTTATTTTAATTCTACGAATTTTACAATTTCAATTTCTCTTCCACAGGTTTTGTCCGATCGATTTCAAGTTCATCCGATCCCACAGGTTTTGTTCAATCGGTATTTGTTCATATTAAGCAGTTAATGCTGCAAATATCAGATATCAGTTATCGCGTTGGGATATCGGTAACTTTAATATCATGCAGGATTTATATATATGTGTGTGTGTGTAATAAAGTCGTCCAAATCGCTCGCTGCTCGCTCGGAAATTGCTCGAAAATGCTCGCTTGGTTTTTCACTCGATTGTAAACGAGCCACTCTGCTCGGTTTGGTTTGTAAACAAGCCAAACAACGAGCAAAGGTTTACTCAGTTCGGCTCGAATATTTTTAATTTATTTTTTATATAATTATATATGAACAAATATATAAATATATAGACAAGACACATAAATATAATATACAAATTTATAAACACTTCAAATTTTCCCAATTCCATCAATTTTATAGTTTTATTTGTTCGCTTCAAGTTTTCAGAATACCAGAAGTTTGTTTACATGTTCATCATATCTCAGTTCAAATATATTTATCATAAAAAATTACAACCTATGACACGTTTATATATAAACTACTAATTTGTTTATAAAATATATCATTTACAACCTTCAAACTTATTTCTTATCTAAATTTTTAAAGTGAAAAAGAAATAAATAATGCTCGAAAATCGCTTGATGCTCGATCGAAAAATGCTCGATTCATTTTCGCTCGGTTTGAATTTCAGCCGTTCGGTTCGGTTCGATTGTAAATGAGCCAAGCAACAAGCAAGCCTTCGTTCGGTTCGGCTCGACTAGTGAACATCCCTAATATAGCAGTTTAACACTAGCAATTCAGTATTCTCTCCTACTGTTAACAAATTAGCCTTTTGCAACTTGCAAAACACTAACAATTGTAGCAAGTAGCAACATATTAAGACACACAATACTAACTAAAACACTTAAAGATGAAAATTAAGACTTTTAACACTGATATTATTGGTACCGATATTCTAACCGATATTTCACATGAGGACCGACAACCGATATGGACTGCATAGCAATGTTGTTGACACCGGACCGAACCGGGATTCGGTCCACTGGCCAGTCCGGTTTGATCGGTCCGACCGGAAAACTAGACCGGTTGAACCGGTTGCCCGCCCATTTTGCTGTCCGATCCGGTTATGAAAACTAACATTGCTGCATAGTGTTCAATTGTTCTCAATACCCGGTCAAATATTTATTATTTTTAGTTTTCTAGTTGAAATACTCAAAACCCGAATAACCCGTGAGAGATTAGGGTCGGGTTTCGGTTCTAAATTAAAGTTTTCAAACCCAAGGAAGCCGACCTAAGAAACCCGAAAACTAGTTGTCACAAAATAACGGTGATAAATGAATAATGAGAATTTGATGTACTGACTGACCTGCTACAGTTAAGGAGGCTGAGCACCGGCGATTAGAAGGTTCAATTGCAGCCTTGCAGGCCGGTGAGGCTCGTTTGGGATGAAACTATTGGGTCATTTTCAGTTAATGGGCTAGGCCCAGTTTGCCACTATCATAACATTCGAACTTCTAACAATATTATGTGGTTAGGGTAGACTATGTTTACTATTTATGCAATGCAATTGCCAAAGTTTATTGGAATCATTGATATCTTTTCAATTATCAATCTTTATGTATTTGTCACATTATTCTGATTAATGTGCAACATTAATTATATAAATATCCTAAAAACTTTCAAAAATCAAATTTTCACATATCTTTTCCATCAGGTGAATCAAGTCATATAAATGTTCTTATCTTGAACTGCTTGTTTCTTTTTTCTTATTTGTGGCATATTCTTCTTTACGTTCAAATATAAAATAAGTTGACTTTCATATATAATAAATTAATAGTGGTTTGAGAGTATCTTTATAGCTAATTAATAACTTTGATATTTATGTACGTGGTGTTTGTGTTTGGTATACATGAATTATAAATAATAAATGGAATATAATGCACCATTGTAAATAATAATAAAATGTATTTGATTGGCTAATTATTCTTTTACATAAATAACACTTCAAAATCTTTCATGTGTTCTTGTGTGTTTGTTTTTTTTTTTCATCACCACCGCCACCAACACTAGCCACTGTCACCACCACCACCACCACCACCATCGACTATCATCACCGGCACCAACACCAACGACCACCACTACCTCTGACCACCACCGGTCACCATCAAATATATCGTTGTGATGTGCTTATTTGATTTACATTTTGATAAAAATAATATTAAAAATTGAACGGGTCAAATATAGTTATTTTTTTCATTTTCTTTTGCTTTACCACTGGTGTTGAATTTATTGAAATCAGTACCGATATTTATTTTTATGGATTTTTATCGATGTAGAAAACGTATCTATATCTTTTGAGCATATCACGACATTATATTTTGGACATTCTATTTCATTTGCTATTCTGCTATATCAAATGCATGTACCGTACATGCGTACATATGTAACATATACCATGACAAACCAAACCGAACCGATTACCACCAAAGTCTCAACACAACTCACATGGAAATCCACTAATTTAATATCAATAAGTTATAAAGATCACTGGTTTCTATTTTTTAAATATGCATTTAATAAGCACATGAATAAACTATAGAGTTTTACCCAATTAAGGTATTTGATATGTTTTTTTCCCCTTCTGGCAAGTATTATAGTGAATCACATTTGGTGCCTTTCTAAAGCGTAACTCTACATAATAAAGTCATTAATAAATATTCTTTGTACTGTTTAATATAGTACTTATTCGTCAAAAGAGAATATATTTAGGTTTAGGGGCATATCAAAATGCAAACTGACTCCTTTATAAATAAATAAATTAGAATGAAAAAAAATATATATTCTATGTAGGATGTAACATTTAACTGTGAAAAAAAATATTCGAGTTGGAAAAAAAATACTTGTGCCACTTTTCTATATGTTTGTTGTGAAAAAAACAAATTATTACTGAGACTTGTTATTTGAAATGAACAAAATATTCTTCGTAGGGTGTAACATTTAACTGTTCAAAAAACTAAATAAATAAATAAACAAAATATTGTATTTAAATTATTTGTAAATGATATAGAGATTAAGCATTAACCATTTTTAAATTTTTTTAACTTGAGTATTTGTTTAATAACTTTTAACATAATTAACAACATTTTTCATTTAGTTTTGTCACCGATCTAAATAATTTATAGCTAACATATTGTTCAACTGTAATTTTTTTATAGATTGCATTTAATATATTTATAGGTTGTCAACTTGTTATCCGAGCTAGTGAATATTATAAAGGCGTAAACTTTAAAGAAGTCAAAAAAATCTCTTTATGTATGAATGTATCCCACATTTATAAGAGAATAAAATTGTGTCAAATATAGTATCTATAAAAGAGTGCACATGTCAAATATTCATGTGGAAAGAAAGTGACACAAGAGAACATGTTTAAAACCAGTGGCATGTATAAAGTATAAAAAATATTTAACAATATTATTAAACTTATCTAATAAAAGTTGTAAATGTAAACTTGTTACATTTTTGGCACCGGTACCTACTAGCCATATACTCATTCCAAATGTTTATGGCTACATTGTATATAATAAGTGATGAAACCAAAACTAAAGAAAACTATATTATAACCAGCAGTAAAAATTTGTACGTTAAAATAATGGCTAGTGAAACAAAAACCTTTTTTTAATGGGTGAAACCAAAACTTTTTTAAATGGGTTAAACCTAATTAAAACTTTTTTATCTTGGTTTGTTGGTATCTACACCGTTTTAGAGCCAACCAACTTTGGTTTATCTGGAATAAGAGAAACTGAATATTTGAGGTGTCAGTAGTAAGGTATCAAGTTTAAATTCAATTCTATTTATGTTTTACTATAATGGGTCTTTGGGTTACGGGTTTTTTCTGAAAGTCTAAAACAGAGAATGACAGGCTTGGCTACCCAACTATGTATGTGAGTGGCATATGCATAAGATCACATTTTACCATTGGTTTATCTCGAATAACTAGACTTTATTCAACCAAATCCACACCTTATGAGAGAGAAAGAGAGACAAGTGTCCAACATAAAACGTGATACTTATCTTTTATTTATTTTTATACATCTTACTATTACATCACCACACTTCTTTACTTTTCATTACATTTTTCAAACTTTTTAATTACCAAATATCATTTTCAACCATTTTAATTTTAATACAAACAATATTTTCTTATTAAAAAAAATTACATAACACTAAAATAAAAAAAAACACATCACTTCAAATTGAAAATCATAGACGTATAATTAAAAAATAATTAAATATATATATATATATTTGAGTTGTGCAAATATGTTCCACTAAAGTTCGATGATAACTACAAATCCATCTTCTAATCATCACCATTTTAATCACGATATTTACAACCAGATAATGAAGTAGTGCGTAAAAATATGAGAGTTAAAGATACACATTTATTGAACGTAGAAAAGTTATTTTTTAAAAACACGACCGTTAAAAGTCTTTATTATGCCAGAAGCACCACCCAGTCACCCACTGCCATAGATAGGCGGGGTGGTGTTTCTGGCGGTGTTGTTGGTCCGCCTAACCCGTCAGCGTGATGTAGGGGAGTGTAATGCATGTTCCATGAGAATGAAACAGAGAGAGATGAGGTTTGAAAATAGATTTGAGGATATGTATGCATGTAAATTTGCCATAGATAGAACATGTTGTCATGAATTGATGTGGAAATTTAATTGAATGTAACGACCCAAGTGTAAAGTGGGTCCCACTTGTATTAGAAAATGGGTAAAAAGTCTCCAAATTTACGTCACTTTAAGAAATAAAGGTAAGAATTTACTAAATTTGGCATGTGAAATTCATGTAAATTATGACATGTGGAAACCATGAAAGCAAAATAAGCAATGGTTTAAAAATCAGTATGTTACTCGTTTAGTTAAAAAATGATGCAATCGACCGAACCGGAATGTACTGGGAGATTTAACCGAGTTAAATAATTTATCTTATGCCTTATAAATCAATATAAATACTATTTTAATTCAAAAATAACCTAAAAATACATTAATAAATATCACACTTGAACCAAATATCACACATAAATAATGATCGAGTCAGACAAAAAGTTTGTACTTTGTATACGAAATTAGTCAATTACATATATGTAAATAAACCAACATCGGATCTACATGATATAAATTGGTTGATTAACGAATTGTCGTTTATCGTGTTACCCAATACCGGACTCTAAATACCAGTTGCCTTATGAAAATCCGGTATAACCGGTTCAACCGACCGGCACGTACCGGTTTTTAAAACATTGAAAAAAAGATTCCAACTCAATTAGTATGGATGTTATGATCAGACATCTTGACCTTTAAACGATCATTTGACAAACCCTCAAAAGGGCCATTTGAGAACTTAGTGGACTATCATTTGAAATCTTAACCTTTCAAACAGTTGTTTGAAAGTTGTGGGTGATTAGATTGCCGCTAGCATGTGTATAGTGTGCCCTTATTAAGAAATTTACTATATAGATGGTGAAAATTACATCATTTATAATTTTAAGATGACCTCTTGATTTATATGAACTTAGTTGTTAAAATATACTTTTTTTTCTTCACAACTTATTAAAATTAACATGTAAAAAGACTTTAAGGTGTAAAAAGTTGTTAACAAACTTTTAAAGAAAAAAAAGTAAAAAACAGAATTGGTTATTACAATACTTATTTGCACCCCATTAAATAAAAAGACCTAAGAAAAAAAATAAATATATGCAGTGGATGGAGCATCTACGGAGGCGTTCTGCGTCATGTGAAGCCGTGTCAGCATAAAGGTTTTTTATAGCAAAATGATGTAGTGGACTGAGCCCCTTCGGTTATTACCCAATTAATGTTTTTACATTTTTTTTTCTATTTTTAATAAAAAAAGAATTATTTTTATTATTAAAAACCTGATTTGTTAAATGAATAACAAGGGAGACACTTTGTAAGAAATACTCCAAACCCAAAGCCTAAGACGCCCCGAAAACGACGCGCCCAAACATTTTAGGGCGTTTTTATAGGCTGAAAACGCCCCACTACACATGGTTGGTTTGAAAGAGTAAAGACCATAGTCATCAAGTAGAGAAATGAGACCCCAAAAGTCAACAAGGCTGACGTACCCCACCACCACATTAAATCTCGACCGTTCATTTTTGTCTCTTCAAATTAACCCCACTCTGTTAACCATAGTTAACTCTTAACTCGTCACATGAGTTAACTAACCCCACCACCACCTTATATATATAACCCCCATCCACCATACTAAATTCTCATAATATTAAACATTCTATGCAACAATTTTGTTAACAAAAATTTGCTATAAGTTATTAAGTTTCTCATAGAACAAATTTCATTTGAAAATTTGTTCACTGAGTGATCATAAAATGACGGAAACGAAGCGTTTCAGCGTTGGTTACGCGTTGTTACAGAAGAAACGACGCAGTTTTATTCAGTTTTCACTAGTTAATCTAGCGAAAGAGCGTGGATCAAGATCGATACCGACAAACCACTAGTCGAATAAGGACCGTTCGACTGCGTGATCCACAAGATCAACAATGAAAGCTGGAGGACACAGCTGAATGAGTACTCTAACCGCAACCCTGCCTACATTTTAATCGACTCGCCAGACGCCATCCAGCGGCTGCATAACCGTGTTACCATGCTGCAAGTAGTTGGGGAGATTGAAGTAGTTGACTCGGATGAGATGGCCACTTTTGGGACACCTAAACAGGTTGTTATTAATGATTTTATAGATATGGAAGATATTAAAGATATGACATGTTTTGGATTGAAGTATCCGGTGATAGCGAAGCCGTTGGTGGCGGATGGGAGTGTGAAATCGCATAAAATGTCGTTGATATTCGATAAAGAGGGGTTCGAGAAGCTGAAGCCACCAAGTGTGTTGCAAGAGTTTGTTAATCATGGTGGGGTGATATTTAAAGTGTATGTGGTTGGGGAGTATGTGAAATGCATGAAGCGGAAGTCGTTGGCGGATATAAGCGAAGAGAAGTTGGGAAGTATGCGTGGTTCGCTATCGTTTTGCCAAGTTTCGAATATTATTAATATGAAGAATGAGGAGATGTATTACAAGAGTTTGGAAGATGCTGAGATGCCACCAATGGGACTGATTCATGGGATTGCACACGGGCTGCATAAGGCGATGAAGCTGAATTTTTTCAATTTTGATGTGATTAGGGATAACCGAGTTGGGAACCGGTACCTTGTTGTGGATATTAACTATTTCCCGGAGTATGCTAAGATGCCTGGTTATGAATCTGTGTTGACTGACTTTTTTTGGAAGGTTTTGACCAAGAACAAACCGACGAAAATGGTGGATAATGCTGTGGATGAAGTGGAGGAACAAGAGGCTTTGGAGGTCTATTAATGAAGTGGATAATGCGGTGGTGGCCGGTTATAACATCCCGAAATTTCTAAAGTAATATTTATTATATTATTTTGTCGGGTGAAATAAACAAGTTAGTGGAACGATAATAATAATAGCAAAATATGAAGACTTAGTAGGATAATTAGATGGGATTAGATATGGGCCAAAAGGAAATATGGGCCTTCGGTCCATGGGCTTAAGGGAGTATAAATACCCCCTTAAACCCCAATCCTTTCCATTCCATCTATTTATCCATCCTAATCTCTACACACTCCAAAACACACACAACCCGAACCAAGATCCAAAGGCGAGGACCCGAGCTCGTTGGTGCTAGATTGTCGTGACGAACCAAAGCAACAAGACCAGCTCGTGTTCGTAGTTCGACTCATTTACG
The DNA here is from genome assembly GCF_021521415.1 of Bidens hawaiensis. Classification (NCBI taxonomy): domain Eukaryota; kingdom Viridiplantae; phylum Streptophyta; class Magnoliopsida; order Asterales; family Asteraceae; genus Bidens; species Bidens hawaiensis. The sequence continues at coordinate 810,508 of NW_027491500.1, forward strand.
GTACGTTTATATCGAGAACTTGTTCGTTTAGGTTTGGATTAGTATAGAAATGATAGATCTGTGTTTGTATGGTAAAAACGAATCCAACAAAGCTAAACTTACTGAAAGTGGTTATGATTTGATGGGTTAATCGATTGATAAAAGAACCCGTAACCTATATGCCTAAATTGCACCCTTTAAACATCGATGTTAGGTCGATTTGATGGTTGGGGTTTGTAGGCGCTGGTCAGACGATTCCGTGGATACCTAAATCGAGTTATTTGGTTAAGAAACGAAGATGATTAAGGGATTTAAGGACGAACAGTACCTGCAGCTGGACAACTCCGCCTGATGAACTTCGCCTGCAAAGCTAAGTTCGCCTGATGACAACTTCGCCTGCAAAGCTAAGTTCGCCTGATGAACTTCGCCTGCAAAGCTAAGTTCGCCTAAGGTTTAACTTCGCCTAAAGCTAAGTTCGCCTAAGGTTTAACTTCGCCTAAAGCTAAGTTCGCCTAAGGTTTAACTTCGCCTAAAGTCAAGTTCGATTAGAAAATAAATTAAAAAAACGATAAGTAAAAGTAAGCTAATACTATGCCACCAGTTTAAATCAGGCGAGTATTGATACGTGTAACTTATACAGTCAGCCGAGCTCTGTTAAAGAAGGGATTTACAACTATCGGAGGAAGAAGCAGAGTTCAAGTGAGTTTCTAGCCCCATTTATGTGTTATGTTTTCGGGGCTGTGTGCATACTCGATATGTTTGTTAATACGCTTATCCTAAGAGATAAGTGTATGCCTTATGTGAATGATGTGATATGTATGAATGATTGCTTGATGGTACGTGAACGATCTTCGGATATTGCACGTACTGTCAGGTTGTAACGCTATGTATAAGGTAAGTATGATATGTATGCTTATGTGTATGAACGTGATAAAGTTAATAAAAGAAGGAAATGATGGTTGTATGGTTACGAAAAGGGTACCGAGCCCTAATAATACTCGAGGTATGATGTATGGTTGTATGGTAACGAAGAGGGAATCGAACCCTACTAATATTCGAGAACTAGGGAACTGAACCCTACTAATATTCGAGGAAATAGGGTACCGAGCCCTAATAATACTCGAGGAAAGAGGGTACCGAGCCCTAATAATACTCGAGGAAGGAGGGTACCGAGCCCTAATAATACTCGAGGTATGATGTATGGTTGTATGGTAACGAAGAGGGAATCGAACCCTACTAATATTCGAGAACTAGGGAACCGAACCCTACTAATATTCGAGGAAAGAGGGTACCGAGCCCTAATAATACTCGAAGAAGGAGGGTACCGAGCCCTAATAATACTCGAGGTATGATGTATGGTTGTATGGTAACGAAGAGGGAATCGAACCCTACTAATATTCGAGAATTAGGGAACCGAACCTTACTAATATTCGAGTAAAGAGGGTACCGAGCCCTAATAATACTCGAGGAAAGAGGGTACCGAGCCCTAATAATACTCGAGGAAGGAGGGTACCGAGCCCTAATAATACTCGAGGAAGGAGGGTACCGAGCCCTAATAATACTCGAGGAATGTAGGGCGTAATGCTCTTTATAACGTAAGATATGAAAGTAAGTTAATACAAAAGAAAGTATTAAAGTATGAAAGTATGAATGAAAGAATATAAGTTTATGTGTATTGTATAGTGTATGATTAACTAGAACTCACTCAGCGTAGCTGACTTTTAGTATTCACGCAGGTGAGTAGAATGAGACAGCTAGCTTGAGCGGGCACATGGTGGGCGAATAGGAGACTGGCATCTGAAGACTCAAGATGTTTTAATGTAATTGACGTTTATTTTGAAAGACAAGAATGTTTAATTAAGGCAAGTTTTGGATTGCTGTAACGTTTCATGAAAGTTTTTATATTCCGCGAAAGTTTTAATGAACTCTGATTTGTAAGAACTGTGTTTATGAGTAAATCCGACGCTAAAGTAGGGCTACCGGGTTCGGGGCCTTATAAGTTGGTATCAGAGCATAAGTTCGAGAGATTTAAGCATCCTACATGCTTAGACTCGAACAGAGAATGAGATTTAAAATGAGAAAGAAAGAAGATGCCAGTTCAAGATAGCCATGTGTCACTCAAGCAAGCTCAGTAAAGGTAAAGTGTATGGTAAATGGTGTATGTTAATGTTGGCTTATTTGCTAAATGAAGAATGAGTGCAGGTTAGGGATATGATTAATTGATCTTAACTGATTAACTGTTTAAGAGTATAAACAAGCATAAGTGAAATCATGAAGGGAAGTATGTAGAACCTGAGGAGTAACGCAAATAGTTAATTACACTTGATCAACGTCATTAACTACTTACTTTACAAATCATGTGCTAAATAATTCCTAGAGTGATGACGTTTGTGTTTTCCCTTTTAGAATACTAATGGCTGGAGCTGGAGAAATTGTTGGAACTGGGGGTCGCACTGGACGTCGTGGCAGGCCTCGTCTTGTCCGGCAACCCTCGGTAGAAGAAGCTTCCAACACCGGAGATGAAGGAGGCGCAGCTGGAGGAAACTCGAGCAACATCGAAGGACATCAACTTGACCCTGCTGTTCTAGCTGCCATTGCCCAAGCTGTGGCAACTGCCATGAAGACTGGGAATCCCGAAGGACCTGCTGGAAGAATTGCTGAAGGATCAGGAGAGAATGGTAGGAAGGATGGTGAGGGAGGGAAGGGTGACTCGGGTGAAGCTGGATCTGTCAAGGTTGGTGATGGAAAGAGAGGTCGAGGTGGGTGTAACTACAAGTCCTTCAAGGGATGCGACCCGCCGAAGCTGACTGGTTTGGGAGACGTAATCGCTACTCTTCAATGGATAACCACTATGGACAAGTTTATCCGCATTAGCGAATGCCGTCCCGACCAAGCTGTGGGTTATGTTACTCAGTCATTTGAGGAAGAAGCTATGTATTGGTGGGAAAGTGTGGAGCAGAGAAAGACTAGGGATGAGATCAAACACATTTTTTTTCATATCATAATGGTCTATTCCATTCCGCCTCTCATTCATGCATACCAAACGCTACCTAGAGGTGGGCAAATAAACCGGTTAATCGAACCGTCCTGAAAACTGAATCAAAATCGAACTGGTTTGAAACCAATTATGTAGAAACCGGTTTGGAACATATTAAAACCTTAGGCTCGGAACTGGTTTGTAATTTTCTCCACCAAACCGGGCAAAAACCGTTCAAAGCCTAAACCGAAACCGATCAAAACCCGAACCGAAACCGATTGTAACATTGTAAAAAACTGGTTTCAACCTAAACCGGTTTTGAGTTTTAAACCGGTTTGTGCACCTATAAGTAATACTATTTAAACGTCCTCTCCAATGTGGTGTTGTGGTAGAAAGCATGAGTTTTTTTTAATGAAGATTCAAGTTCAATCCCCACTTACAACATTTTAGGGTGTGTGGCTAAATGAAGAAAGTCTGTGATCTCCAGTTCGATCAGCGTCCGTGAGCCTTCAAGCAGGTAAGTTTTCCCGGAATGAAGATAACTTAGAGACGCTTAAGAGCTCCGTACAGCTAGGTTGGGGCAACTGACGGTGACCATTTGCATTTGATTACCCTAAATATTTAGACACACTATGTTTTGTTAGCCGTTAAAAATAATATTATTTAAACTTTTGGGCGCATTATACATACGACTCAATGTGATGCTACATGTGCTTGACTGCCATGTGTTGAGGCTAAAATTTTGCCATTTGTGTTCGGTACTTGTGAGGTTGACTATGTTCACCAATAAAGAACAGCCGTTTGGCAAAAACTGTACCACCTGTCTTCAGTTAGTAAATAATAATATATATTTTTGCCAATAATTAAAATTAACTTTAGCAAATTTACTTTTAGGCTCCTATACTTTTTAACACATATACTTTATAGTTTCTTTTCTTTAACTCTTGTCACACAACTTTAGCATATATACTTTTAGGCCAATATACTTTTAGCGCATATACGTTTAGGTCCCTAAGTTGTATTTACAAACTTTCGTTTATTAGACTTTTGGCACAAAAGTTTCTAATATATACATTTTGGTCCCTTAATTTTAGTTATACATATAAAATTTTTGGCCACTCAACTTTGCTAATGAAATTTCTGCGACAAACGTTTTAGCATAACAAATCAAACCGATAGTGATCGACTTCCCACCACGTATTTGCCGCAACGTGCACATAGAAATACTTGTTAAATTAAAATAATTTATCACGAATTAATAATATACACTAGTTTTAATTATGGTTCTTAGCTTTGAGAAAAGACATCTTTGGTTCCGGATAGTTTGGGAGCTTAACACTCTTTGATCCTCTTAATATTAAAAAAAACATATAAAAGATAACAATTAGTGCCTTTTCAATAAAAAATAAAGGTACATATATTTAATTATATGGTTCCTACTAAAAAACCAGTGTATACATGTACATTAAGGGCAAAATGATTAAAAAACTTTTGTTGTGAAGATGATATAAAACGTGAAAACTTTTAAAACAAAGGACACTCGGTGCAATTTTCGCACTTAAATGACGCATTTCATAAAGGACAATATATTAACTATATTTCTTGTTACCAGCTGTGGTTGTAGCCGTTCCCCTATTTTCTATTTACTTTTATTGGTAGCGATTCCCTTTTTAACGAAAAATATTCCCCTAATGAGTTCATGACATGAAAAACTAGTGATCTATATTAATAAGCGGGATAGAATGGCTAGCATCTGGGCAACTGATAAAGTATGTTTCGTTTGTTCATGTCAGTTCTCATGGAGTTGCAGTTGATGGTATGATGAACAGCAACTAAGAAAGTTATGAAAAAGAGATGCATATACAGTTATGAAAACTTGTATGAAGTAGTCTGTCTGGTTGAAGAACATGAAAATTTATATGAAAATGTTCGTGAATAATTAAAACGGTCCAAGACTCCATGACCCATGTTTAATTAATTGGATTGGATTGAAAATGGCCGTATACTAGCCCAATTCCCCCTAAATTCATCAAGCCCATCTCCCAAAATCTACCATTTTTCATGTAATTTAAGTTGTTGTTATTATTATTATTATTATTATTATTTTAAGCAAAATTTATACACCCTGAATCCACTTTTAAATTTATACCACTTTACCTTTATCGGAACAACCCTCGCAAAATAAGAGTAACTTCGCCTTATCTAACACATTGATATTATTAGACTACGAAATATCATATATGCCTGGACCTAATTCAAACATCATACCCATCCATACAAAACTTTTAACACCTTATATATAAGATATTCTACAAAAATTACCAAATATCATGCATATACTGTATACATACCCACACTAAATTCTAAATATCATATTTAATCCTCTAAATTAAAAATGTAACATATATCAAATTTAACGTATTTATTTAATAATAATAAAAAAAAAACTCAATAGGCATTTACCATTATTTAAACATCAGTAAAATGGCAGGCCTCAAAATATAGCGAACGCTTTATCTTTTATGTATTATAAAGGGCTAAAAAAGGTTAGAAGACTTGGATAACAAAATTGGTTTAATTAATAATCTATAAAAGTATTTGAAGAAACACTAACCGGACCCCGGGCAGATTACGGATAACCTGGGGGTTAGATAGATGTTTCCCACGAGGGGTTAGACCCTGAGAAGATGGTTCTTCTGATAACCTGCAAAACAGACCGTGAGCTTGTCACTGAGAAGGGGGGGGGGGGTTCCTCCTTGTGACCACCCTCCGGCGTGAGAATCAGACTAGATTGCTCTTTAAATATAAATGTATATTAAGAGATTGCTAGAGCAGATATCAGGTATAATATGATGATACAAGATAAGATCAGATGGTCATACCATTTGTGGTATTTATAGCCGAAGGTAGGTTTCCAAGGAGGTGTGGCCGGCTGCAACAGTGTTCCTGTTCCACCAACAGTGGCCTACGCACGTGCCCTGCTGGTAGTTGGTGGGTAGGCAGCGGCTGATAGTGACCAGGCCTGCTGTGTACTATTCCTTTTCCACCAACTGCCGGCTACGCACGTGATATGGCAGTAGTTGGTGAGAAGGCAGCGGCTAATAGTGACACAGTACAGGAGCATGCTGCTCGCCATACTGTGTCAGTAAGCTGTCGTATCTTTAGTCAGATCTTTTTCCCATACCTCGTCAGGTACAGTACAGAAGATCTTCCTATATCGCACGGACTGGCTTATTTGGGCGGGAGTATTCCCCCTCCCGCCCTTGTGCGGGATAGTTCCCGACTTCGCTCATTCATTCAGGTGACACTGAGTGATTGAGAGCTAAGTGCCTTGTGCGTGTAGCCTTGCTGCGCGGGTGGCCTTCCCTGATGGCTTGTATCCGAGGCTGCGGGGACAGGCGGAGTCCTTCACCATCGGGAGGCATTTCCTGCGGGACCAGCTTGCGTACTGCGCGTAAGGACGTCACGTCTCTGAGCATGGTTGGTCCTGCGGATCCAGTTGGTTTCTGCGCAGACGTCCCTCTTCAAGGTGAGTCTTGTGGGTCCAACTGGGCTCTGCTGGGACCTACCTCTTCAAGTCCCCCCAGTCCAATGTTCTTCTCATGAGTGTTTAATAAAGTGAGGTGAACTTTTGGACTTAAGCAGAGGGTTTTGAAAAGGGTTTTTTAAGGTTTTCCATGGGGATTCCTCCCGCGGAAGTCCTTGTCACTTGCAGAAATTCCCGAGTTTCCTGCTTGGTCTTTGGGTATGATGCGGGTAGGTCTGTAACCTCCTCGCAATTCAGGAGCGTTGAGTCCCACTTGTGTGGATTCTCCATGAGGTTTTGGTAGTTTTGAACATAGTGATCAATTATGTTAAGACCACCAATTCCATCCTGGAGCTTCAAACAACGTAGTTCTCGACGTTCCCGCTATGCGGGGATGTTATTTCCGTTTCCGCAAACATTGCCCAGAAGATCCTTCTTGGTTTCAATTCCCAGCGGAGCGCTAGGTATGTGAAGGGTTTTGCCTTAACACTTTACCTGCGCTCGTCTTACGGTTACTTCCAAGGTATTCCTGGCGTCAATTCCCTGCGGGTGCTAGGTATGTGAAGGGTTTTGCCTTAACACTGTACCCACACCCGTCTTATAGTTACTTGGTTGCCGAGGTACTTGGCTTCAATTCCCTGCGGGTGCTAGGTATGTGAAGGGTTTTGCCTTAACACTGTACCCGCATCCGTCTTACGGTTACTTGTTCGCCAAGGTTTTCTTGGCTTCAATTCCCTGCGGGTGCTAGGTATGTGAAGGGTTTTGCCTTAACACTGTACCCGCATCCGTCTTATGGTTACTTGTTTGCCAAGGTTTTCTTGGCTTCAATTCCCTGCGGGTGTTAGGTATGTGAAGGGTTTTGCCTTAACACTGTACCCGCATCCGTCTTACGGTTACTTGTTTGCCAAGGTAAGGGGTATTTTCCCGCCTACTTTTTGATCTTTTTGAATTTTGAAATTCGAAGAGTTGGTGGAAAGATAAGAACAGTCCAAAACTCTGAAACGTCGTGCGACGGTTTCTTCTGACTGTGTCAGATCGTGCAGGAAGTTATGGTGACGTGACAGTACATGGTCATTCCAGACGCTTTTTCAGGCGCGTGGGCGCGATTTTTCGGGCGCGTGGCCCCGAAATTAATGGTACGCGTCCTGTCAACAGCTGTTGCCAGCTTGCTTTTTGCCACGTGTCATAGTTTCATTGCACCTTCGTTTTCTCTCTCTTCTGCATTAATTTCATCGCATTAATTGCGATTAGTATATAAAGGGGGAGAGGGTTCTTTGTAATCCACACTTTCACTCTTCTCTTCATCTTTTAAGCGATTTCCGGCGAATACTCCCCTTTTCAGGCAAGCATTCTCCCGAAATCGTTTTCTTCTTTCCTTCACAAGATGTCGTCTCGAGATGTTGAATCCACAGCCGATGACAAGAGTACTGCTGGCGAGTGCCAGTGTGCTCTGCCTGGCGATCTGTACCGGTATGTCGTCAGGAAGTTCATGCTCGAGTCTCTCGAGCCTGAGTTTCCTGAACCCCATCATACTGTGTACGATGCCCCCAGAGGCAAGATCGGGGTTTATGCAGCATTCTTTGTTTATGGGAATCTTAGGTTCCCATTGACAAAGTTTGTTTACCGTGTCCTTGAGAGGCACGGTGTTCATTTGACCGAGTTGCACCCCATGGCGATCGCCAAGATTCGCCACTTTGAGTGGGTGTGCCGGATACTGGGCGTTGAGCCCCATGTTGACCGCCTGATGACCTTCTACACTTGGAGGTGCATCCAGGGGTGGTACACGTTGACAACCCGGATTAAGGGTTTAAAGATCCGTGCGACCGAGCGCAGTCTTCGCGCGTGGAAGCGGGAGTTCTTCTTCATCTCCGCTCGCGCCATCCCCCTTGCCATGAAGTTTAAGAATGGGCAAGCTCTCCCAAGCCTTCACGCCTCCAACTACCAGGAGGCGGAATGGTTCTCGAAGATATCTCGGGTCCAATCTCCGGTTTACCGGTTTGCGGAGTCCGGGATGGTCATGTTGGGGATGAGCCGGGTGTGGAAGGCGGCGGATGCGCAACAGGTCCCAATCGTCCTCGAATACGGTTCGAACTCTGTTCCTTACGGTATGCTTTGTTTCTTATTGTTGATTCTGGATTTCTTCTAACTTTTTTCCTGTTTATTTCAGAGGGGAACGACCTGCAGTCGCTCCTTAATCCGCGGGAGGCTGACGGTCCCGCCCGGATGGGTACTCGCGCTTTGGATGAGAACGAGTTGCCCATCCTCGAACAAACGGCGGATCGGTTCGTGGAGGTTTATCCGCAAGGCCATGAGATCCTGAGCGCCAGGCGGCCAGGTAAGGCGCTCTTCAACCCTCGACCCCTCAATGTTGAAACCTCTGCTGGAATTCCTTTAATCGTATGCTCTGATGAGGAATCCGCAGATGGTCCTCCGTTGGTGCGGAAGAAGAAGGCTGCCGGCGGGAAGGGGAAGGAGAAGGCCTCCACTGCCGATCAAGCGCCTCGGTCTGATTCGGAGACCGAGAGCGAAGAGGTGGCGGGGAATCCCGGTGGTGATAAGACCACTGCTCCGGAGGTTGCGACTGTCACCTCCGGAGAGCCCAAGAAGACGACGGTGACCGGCGCAAAGAGGCCGGCTCCATCGGGTTCGTCCCCGCCTCTCCGTACCTTCAGGCTCAAGAAAACCCGTAAGTACAAATTTCCTTTATCTTTAGCTTCATAGTTTAATATCATTTAACACTTTTCTTCTTTACGCAGGTGTGGATGTTGACGCATTCCAGGGTGGAGCGCAGAGGAGTACCTCTCCGCCAATGACGGTAGGCTTGGTCAGCCTACCTGAGGCGTCGACCCAGGCGCCTGCGCCTGCTTTCGCTGGTTCAGTTGCTCACTCCTTTGAGCCGACTGTTCCAGCTGAGATGACGTCACCGCCGGCTGTGAGTGCGATTTTTACAGCATCTTTCACTGGGCCGGCGGTCACTCTTGCTGCGGATTCCGCGGCGGCGACCGCGGCGGCTGCAACCATGCCCCCGCCATCGGCAACGACGGCCGATCCATCAGGTACGCATGGGGCTTCTCGCCAATCTTTGCCACCTTCCCATCTGCCTGACCTCTTGGATGGATTTCCTTTGGGTTCAGGTGATGGGTTTGGCGGCTATCGGCCTGTTATTGACCCTACAGGTGCGTAGGGTTCCTTTGGCCCTTTTTTATATATATTTTTTATCATCTTTTCCTAACTGCTTTTTGTTTTTTGCAGTGTCGGATTCCAATGAAGTGTATGTTCCACGATGGAACATTCGCCGAGGAACAACCCTTCGCACCCCTGTGGAGTGCGTGGAATGGGCTCGTCACGCTGCTCCTAGTGGTGCGTTGGGGGAAGCCATGGCTAGCTACCAGGAGGGTAGGCTAACTAATGAGCTTCGGGTTCTCCTGGCTCGGATGCAGCCGCGCGTCGAGCTGCTTTGTCGTGAAAACGACAAGTTAAAAGCAGCTCGCCTTAAAGAAGTGGCTCAGGCGCGGGCTATCCGGGAGGAGAACCAAAGGCTATCCGCCGTAGCTGCGGAAAAGGAGAAGGCCTTCAAGGCCCTCGAGGTTGAAGTTCAGTCACGACTCGAGGCCCGTTCCAAGGCTGCCCAAGCTGTTAATGAACAGCTTCGGCTGGCTAAGGAGACTGCGAGGAACGCAACCGAGAGGGCCACCAAGGCTGAAGCTGTTGCTGAGCCTCTACGCGTGGAGAATGAAGAGCTTAAAGCCAAATTAGAGGCTCTCCAGCAGGCTCATGATGCCTTGGCGATGGAAGACGCCAAAAAGCTCCAGGAAATCTTGGACCAGAGGGGGGTGCTTGACCATACTGAGCGTAAGCTAAAGGGCGTGGAAGAGGCTGCGGCTAAAGAAGTGTTGCTCGCCAACCTCAACAAGAGTGAAGCCGAACGCGCCCGTAACGAAGCTCAAGCTGCCCTCCAAGAAGCTCTGGTTGCCAAGGAATGGCTTCTTCGAGAAGCGTTGTCTCAGGTATGTTTTTCTTTTCTTTACGCTTTTCTTTGTAAATAGAAAAGGTTTTGACACTTGTATATTTTCTTGTAGGTTGTGCATCGGGTCTTCTCAGAGACCTCTTATGATGATGCTATGAGCGCAGCCCTCAACGCTTCTCACGAGGATGGGGAAAAGGTCGGCTTCCTGCTTGGTCTAGGGTTCGTTGAGAAAGGCATCCCGCCTTCCAACTTCCCTTTGTACAATGTAGATACTGAAGCTGTTTACGACCAAGCAGTGAATCAGTACGCCGCCTTCCCGCATCCGGTGGTGGAGAAGGTGAATGAAGTTGCTGCTGCTGATGATGGGCTAGCTATCCTTAAGGCTTTCCTTGAACTGCCACGTTCTACTGACGGTGCTGGTCCAAGTGGAAGTGGCCCTGAAGCCTGATCCTGAAGATCCCTTCCCACTGCTAGGATAGATTTAGCTTGTATAGATTTATTTTCTTGTAGGCGGGTAGTTACCCGGCCATTCTTGTAATGAATCATTGTGAAATATAAATCTTTTTGCGGGTAAGACCGCTACTTTCGTTGGGTTCCTTGCTTTGTAAACGTTGTATGACTTGCATACTTTAGTTTAAATTAGCAATTTTCCAAGTGTTTAGAATAAGTTAACCTTTGAACGTGGTAGATAGGTGTGAAGTTTTGCTTCCTCTTCCGTGATTGTGCGGGTAGGACCGTCACTTGCACGTAGTAGGATGGCTAAACTTTACCATCTGACCTGCGTGTAGGTTTGTCGTTTTTTGGGTTTATGCGGGTTTTGCCGCCTTCCCCATGCAACGACTTTCCACGTAATTATGCGGTGAAAACCGGCATATTAGTGTTGAATAAATTAACCGTTCGACGCGCGGTTGTTAATAGGTTAGTGTTCAGTTTCCTCTTATCATGATTCATGCGGATAGACCGGCACTTTCATTTTGTGGGATAACTGAACTTTTCCCCTTCAACTGACCTGCGTGAAGGTTTGTCGTTTTTTGGGTTTATGCGGGTTTTGCCGCCTTCCCCATGCAACGACTTTCTACGTATTTATGCGGTGAAAACCGGCATATCCGTGTTCATAAAAATGTAAAATCATCAGCGTCAATGTTTTAAGGAGAATCGTTTCCATTAGAAGTGGCTCTTGGCCTTTTCTTTACAAATTTGGAATTGATTTACATGCAAACTGTGTAAATGAGCTCCCTTCCATGTTGTTGGGATGGGAGTGCCATCGAGCCGATACGCACCTGGTTCGGGATCTCGTTCTTTACGCAGCATGTAGTCTCCACATTGAAGCTTGAATTTTATTCGTGTTTTCCCCAGTTGGGGTTCTACACGCATCAGCCTGCTCAGCGTTCATTGCGCCACGAGGTGCGCGAGCGTCCCATCTCTGACGAATGCTTCGACCATGTCCTTCACGTCTATGCATTCTTCGGTGTTGTGGCCTTTTGTCCTGTGAAAGTCACAGTATTTGCTCTGATCAGCATTGTGACGATGTCGGACTATTTGAGGCTTTGGCCATGGGAGCTCCTCGGTGGCGAATATCTCGGTGACGCTTTTGGTGAGCGGCGTCCATCTGGAGTTCTTGTTGGACTGTACGTTATCCCTTCCGCCTAACCGATGCTGCAAGCCGGATGAGGTGTCAAAGTTTATCCTTGACTGCCAAATGCCTAGCTTCCGCTTTTTGTTTAATCGGGCGGTAAGGACGTTGTCTTCCCTTGTTTTCTGGGTATAGAGGCTTGTGCTCTGTGGGAGATCTCTACCCAGTTGCTTCTCCGTTTCCGCAAAGCGTTTAGCTGCTGTCATGATGGCATCCCATGTGGATGGCATGCCATCTTTACCCGTTAAGGTGCGGATGAGCTCTGGGTCGCTCGCGCCCTGGATAAAGGCAGCGCGAACAAGATCTTCGCTAATGTTACCCAGACTTAGCTTCTTCGAGTTGAAGCGAGTGATGAAGTCTAGCAAAGATTCATCTTTTTCTCGAATGCACTTGAGGATTGTCCATTGCTCCTCAGTATACTTTCTTTGCTGGCTGAAGTGTTGGCTAAACTTCTGTTGGAAGTCAGCCCAGTCGTAGATGTGGTTAACCGGTAGACGGTCGAACCACGCTCTAGCAGCCCCCACAAGCGTCATTTGGAACATGTAACACCACGTAGGTTCCGTCCAACTACTGACGGTTGCCCCCGCTATGAACCTGTTCAAATGATCGTCTGGATCAGATATACCATCATATGTGCCTATGCTGGACATTTGTTTGGCACTTTTTGGGGCGATTGCTTCCGCAATGTCCCTTGCAAATTTGGACGTTCCCGCATTTGCAACGTTTGGTCTGAATGTTTTGGAGAAGTCTCGTGGACTTCCACCTGTGCTTTTTGGTTTGAAGGCTTGTCCAAAATGCCTTCTCGGTTGGGAATCCATTTCCTTACGCTTCCCTTTTGCCCTATGGCGAGGGTTCGCGTCGGAGTCGGATTCCTCCGAGTCATCCAAGTAATCCTTGAATTCGTCAGCCTGTTGGACGGAGCGCAAGCGTTCGTCCAACTCTGCTTGGAATTCCCTCTGACGTGCCTCCGCCCATGCCTTAACTTCATCGAGTGTTTGGCGGGGGAGTCTTGTTCGTTTCTCTAACTGGGCATCGGTGAATCTCAGTGAGCGATTATTTACTGCACTTGCCCCAGCTTGGGTAGCTGGGGTAGTGTTCGTAAAATTTACTTCACTTGCCCCGGCTTGGGTAGCCGGGGTAGTGTTTGTAAAAACTGTGTTGCCGGTATTCCCCCCAGTAGCTGGGGTTGTGGTTACCGGAATTTCTTTAACCATCTTAGAAGTTTGAAAAAACTGGGGAAAAATGTAGTTCTAGCTTTATGCACGGATGGCGCCAATGAAGAAACACTAACCGGACCCCGGGCAGATTACGGATAACCTGGGGGTTAGATAGATGTTTCCCACGAGGGGTTAGACCCTGAGAAGATGGTTCTTCTGATAACCTGCAAAACAGACCGTGAGCTTGTCACTGAGAAGGGGGGGGGGGGTTCCTCCTTGTGACCACCCTCCGGCGTGAGAATCAGACTAGATTGCTCTTTAAATATAAATGTATATTAAGAGATTGCTAGAGCAGATATCAGGTATAATATGATGATACAAGATAAGATCAGATGGTCATACCATTTGTGGTATTTATAGCCGAAGGTAGGTTTCCAAGGAGGTGTGGCCGGCTGCAACAGTGTTCCTGTTCCACCAACAGTGGCCTACGCACGTGCCCTGCTGGTAGTTGGTGGGTAGGCAGCGACTGATAGTGACCAGGCCTGCTGTGTACTATTCCTTTTCCACCAACTGCCGGCTACGCACGTGATATGGCAGTAGTTGGTGAGAAGGCAGCGGCTAATAGTGACACAGTACAGGAGCATGCTGCTCGCCATACTTTGTCAGTAAGCTGTCGTATCTTTAGTCAGATCTTTTTCCCATACCTCGTCAGGTACAGTACAGAAGATCTTCCTATATCGCACGGACTGGCTTATTTGGGCGGGAGTATTCCCCCTCCCGCCCTTGTGCGGGATAGTTCCCGACTTCGCTCATTCCTTCAGGTGACACTGAGTGATTGAGAGCTAAGTGCCTTGTGCGTGTAGCCTTGCTGCGCGGGTGGCCTTCCCTGATGGCTTGTATCCGAGGCTGCGGGGACAGGCGGAGTCCTTCACCATCGGAAGGCATTTCCTGCGGGACCAGCTTGCGTACTGCGCGTAAGGACGTCACGTCTCTGAGCATGGTTGGTCCTGCGGATCCAGTTGGTTTCTGCGCAGACGTCCCTCTTCAAGGTGAGTCTTGTGGGTCCAACTGGGCTCTGCTGGGACATACCTCTTCAAAAATCTTATACATATTATATTGTTAGAATTTATACATGAAAAAAACATGTTATTTTTGTTAACATAACATATAAGAAGCCATTGGTCTCTTGATTCAATGGCATAAGTTGGTTAAAGATTGAGATCTTAAGGTCTTATGTTCGAAACTTGGCTCAACGAGGTTTTCCCACATTAGTGGGTTTCCTCCATGATGATGGTCTTGAATGAGTCTGGCCTGAAGCGTCAAAATCAATATGGACGGTTGACATCCTGCCTTAAGAAGACTTACTTGGATATTGTGATTTGAGGATATTTCCAAATGCTGTCATAAAAGAACTATAAAAATTTGAAAGAAAGAAGGTATTTACTTTTATAATATCTCAACCAAAGCCGTAAACCGTCCATATCAAATTTAACGTGATGCCAACCGTTCATACTAATTTTAACCGAATGCTAACCTTACATATTGGCATCACGGGCAGAAATGAAAGGGGCCAATAAAAATACATCCAAAACATAGCCGTATTTACGGTACGAAGATTGGACTGATAATTGAGTGGGCTTCTTGAAGCTTAGTGAAACTGCTTTTTGCAAATGTTGTTTGGCCCATAAAGGCTTATAATTCGTTACACTTCAAATGATTTGATTTTGATATTCGATTTTCTTGTAAGTTGTAGTAATTTATGTTGTTTCTTGTCTTTCCATTCATGTTTTTTGGTTTTTCGGTTTTACCCAATGAAAATCCTTAAGATGTTAATTTTACTATCAATATTTAACAACATATATTTGATAAAAAAATTCCTCAAATGCTCATCTTAAGTTCGCCGCACTTGATGGTTTTATACATGTCAGATCTCGGTATTGTACACCTGCGACAGGAAGTTACATTAAAAAAAAAAAAATCGCCTGACAGAATTTTTGTGTTTCAACGAAAATTTAGTGAGGTCCGACGAAATATTTGTGATGCCAAACGAATATTTTAGAAAAATAAAAATGCAAGATAAATGAAGGTATAGAAGTAAAATACAACATATTTTATTGAACGTGACGTTGTAAACAACATCAAAGTGAATTTGATCGGCCATTGGTCTAACACCCGTAACTATAAGATCGTTGTGAGTCTAAACGTATTCATCATTAACAAAAAAATGTGATCAAGTTTTCCTTTCTTTTCCCTGATAATGATATTGACGTTGTTACATCCCGGTCAATAAAACATGTATTTTACTTGGAAACCTTCATATCTTGTATCTTAAACTTAAGAGATAATTTCAACGTGCATCACAAAAATTTCGTTGAAACTCACATAAGTTTCGTCAGACCTTACTAAGATTTCGTTTAAACTCACAAAAGTTTCGTCGGACATAAATTATTTTTATGCATGACTGCTTGTTGTTTGTGTAAAACACTGGCGTCTAACCATCTTTAAACCGCCAGGTCTAACGAATTTAAAATGATCATATAAGGAAATTTTCTGGTTGTATAAACATTTTGAGGATTTTCACTTATACCCATTAGTGAATCAACCATGTTTATTAAGTTTCTTGAAACTAGTTTGACTTTTAATATGATGAAAACTCAAAAGATGAGAATACTTTAACCACAAAACACATTAACGGCTTCTAATTTTACTTCACACACAATATCTCAATATCTTGTTCAATGTTATGCGCTTAACCATATATGAAAAACCAACAAATTACCACATCATTGTCTTTCTTCCTTCACACCCCAAGAATCATGACTCATACCCAAAACATTACCAAAATCTACAAGAATCATCATCAACTTTTTATCTCCGGCCACGTTTTCGATCAACCTGGCCTTTGGGCAAATGTCGACGAACCCCCCACACGCCCCACCGCCTACTATACCCTACACATCTCCTCTGGTCACCGTTGTCCTTACCATTATTCTCCTCCTATTCTTTTTCATAGGATTTTTTTCTATATATTTTTGTAGGTGTTTCATGCAAAGTTTATTTTTTACATGGCATGTGCGCCAGGGCCCCACCATGGCCTCAGCAGGCCCTGCAGGGGACAACTGCGTGCCACCAGGGCTAGACCCCTTGATCATAAGTTCTTTTCCTACGTTCACATACTCGAGTGTGAAAGAATATCAACGCGAGAATTATGGATTAGAATGTGCCATATGTTTATGTGAATTTAAGGACGAGAATGTGTTACGCCTTTTAACGAAATGTTACCATGTGTTTCATCAAGAGTGTATTGACTTATGGCTCGCGTCACATAAATCATGCCCGTGCTGTCGGTGTAGCCTCGACACACCTATCAACTCACCCGAAAAATCCCCCGTTTCGGCCACTAATGCATCAGTGCACGAAGTTCAAGACAACAGATCACGAGGCGATTCCGATAGTGTCACTATCGATGTGAAAGACAGTAACAAGGACGGAGATAAAGCCGAAAACAAAAAGGAGAAGCATGTGGTTATTGACATGGGTCCGGAGGACAAGATAACAGACAGATTCACAAGGTCCAAATCTACCGGACATTCAATTGTAATTAGGAACAACGTAGGATGTGAAACATATGATAGGTTTATGTTAAGATTACCTCAAGATGTACAAGATATACTCATTCCAAGACATAATTGGACAAGAAGCTGTACTGAATTCGGAGAATATAAAAGCAAAACTTCGTCCAGCAGTAGTACATAGGATAGGATAGTTAACCAATTTACTACTTCCATTAAGTTTTTAGTATTTAGGACTTGTTACATCTTATGTTCCTTAATGTTTACATTTGGTAGCAGATTAATATGTATAGGTGAGTATGTTTTTGAACTAGAATCAGACCAAACACATAGTATTTAGATTTAAAACACATCCAAACAGTAACTATTATTTTTAGATCCAGTTTTTTTATAATTCTTTTGGTTTGACGTCAAGTCCCAATCGATAATCAAACGCAAAGTAAACGACTAACTCCCGTTTATATTAATAAGAAAATATAACTCAAAAAACTGATTAAAACTCTCAAGCCCTAACTTTGTTTGATTCTTGATGAACCCTAACTCGGTTGCATCTCATGTGTCTCTGAATGAACCCTAATTCGGTTGCACCTCACAATTTTATAACTCTTTTGGTTTGATGTCAAGTTCCAATAGATAATCAAGCACAAAGTAAACGCCTAACTCTTGGTTATATAATCAGAAAACATAACTTAAAAAAACTTATTACAACTCTCAAGCCCTCACTCAGTTTGACTCTTGATGAATCCTAACTATGACCTATTTATTATTATTGGTCCCTCAAGTTCACCGATTTGTGACTTGGAGTCCGAAATTACGTCCAACATGACGCTTAAGGTAGAAGGTAAAAACAGTGTTTTGTGTAAAAATGGTAGTGTAACATGTGGCAGCTCTTTTACCCCTCCACTTACTGGTAGGAAACAAAGATGCTATCAGCAATATTGCATGCGCATTGAATGTGGCTTGAGTATTCACATCAAGGGGGAAAATGCAGAATTTCATGTTACTCTACAATAAGGAACCATGAAGAACACTATACATTTTTGGTGTGTTTAAAGGCACCCTCACTTACTACAGAACATGCCCTCTTGTGAAGGGGATAACATATTTTAATGGTGAGGCCTACACTCTTGTTTGTGAGAGAGGAGAGATGTTTAATGTTTGATATTGTTATTTGTATACTAGTGGGGTGCCCGTGCGCGATGACGCAAAGAACAATACTTAAAGGTTGTTACGAGTTGAGCCGGGCTGAGCTGAGCTGAACCAAGCCAAGGCTAGCTTGAACTCAACTCAAACCTTATTCCAAGCAGGCTTGGCTAGGATCGAAACTAAACTCAAGCTGGCTCTCTCGACATTACAACTTATTTGTCATAACTCATAAAGGCCAATATAACTTATTCTTGCCAAAGGTTAAAAATAAAACTTTACTTAGCCAAATGGCTAAATATGTAAGCTACACAATTTATATAACAATAAAATCTAAATAACAAAAAAAAAAAACACCCATACCCAATGCATATACGGTGTCGCAATGAGCCATCCATGGGTCCCCCCGCCCGTGGCTTGCAACCTAGTTGTCTGTGGGCTCACACCATCGACATTGCGAATGGTCTTACAAATAATGCATTGGCAATTTGGCATAGCCAACTAATCTGAAAGAAAACTTTTTAAGGAGTTCGATTGAAAATAAAATCCTTCTGGTAGTAGCATGGCAAACTAAATGGAATTTGTGTGTTCCCAAAAGAGTAAACATGTTCGGTTGGAGATTATTTATGAAAAACCTTCCCACCAATGGTATGTAATCTATCGAATAAAGGGTTGGACGCCTCATTTATTATGTGCCCCATTTGTTTGAAGGATACATATACGGTGAATCACCTTTTTAACCAATGTGGAGTGTCATCAGCAACTTGGAATTCAGTGGATCGTAATAAATTTTATAATTGGCTTGATCAATGTCGAAATAATTTGTAGAAGGAATCATGTTTAATACTTGGTGCGTAATATGAAAGAATATGAATGAAGCTAATTTTTTATTCGATACTTCACTTTCGTTATATGGATTATAACTAAAAACAAAACACTAAATCTCTCTTTTATTCGATAATTTGTTTCTTTGATGTTTGATTAAGTTTTTCCAACCATCATCTTGTTTTTTTAATAAATCCTCTGCCGTTCAAAGGTTACACCCCGGGAGGTAATGTTATTATAAAAAAAACAAGAAAAAATGATATGATGGATTTACGGAAGCAATGGCACTGAAATTGGAAAATGTTTGCATACAAATGTGTTGGGTGGGTCATGTTGTACAAGTATTAAGTCCGGACACCACATGCCCATAGATTTGAAGAAGCTACTAGGTAGCTATAGCTAGCTAGCATGTACAAATGTACAACTAATTTTGCCTTGGATTGCAATGTAGTGATGTCAAATAATAAAAAATTGTACACTGTTATGCTGCAGTTGTCCAGTTTTTGATCTTTGTCTTGAGATGGTGGAAATGATGAACCTAGTGGGGTGGCATGTTTTGAATGTGAATGATTGGTATTCAATACATATTATTATGTATGTAGAGTAGAGAAGGGTTGATAGATTCTTGTTGTCACATGGATTCTACTGGTGTCAGTCAGATCAACAGGTTGTACCAAGGTCCAAGTGAGACCAACCCCCACACTCACCCTCTTGGCTTACTTTCTTACCATGGTTACTAGTCATCTTCACCACACCTCTACAATGCTAATGTTTCTTGGTAATCCAAACTTTGTCTCGTTAAGTTTGGATATTTGAGTATTTAATTGAGTCTCTTAACTATATAATTTAGAAGATGGTGTGACACCCTGGTCGTGCATGATTAAAATGGTTTTGTAACGTAAACTATTACGGTAAATAGGTTTTAGTAACGGAATTTGTTAAAGATATGATGGTTGTGTTGGGTTTCTATGGAATTTATAAACTTAGTTAACCATTTAACTAGTCACAATAAAGGCGGAAGCGTGATATTTACAAACTAAACATATGTATCCATGTGTTTATATATGTATATATTACAAGTTTATATAATATATGTTCATGAACAACCTAGTTTATCCATGTCATTAGATTACCAATAATCTATATGTTAGAAACCCGAGGCAAGGATCAAGTAATACGAGAAAACTAAACTATCAAAGCTTGTAAAACTTACATTCTTAAACCTTTAAGAGATGTAGTTGATGGTTGAAGAAGATGATGATGTGAATGCTAGACTTTCAAAGGAAAACCCTCAAACGGAATATACCCCGAGCCTCCAACACACACCGAGCTATGTTAGGAAGCTTAAACACCAAAAACCGAGACCCGAGCCTTCCTTTTCTTCCTTAGCCGTAAACAAGAAGAAAGAAAAGAGAAAGAGTTGTGTGTTTTTGGTTACTTGAAAGTTCTCTTATATTCTTGATCATTATCTTTTTATCATCATATCCATCCATCCATGATGTTAGGTATTAGGTTAAGTAAATAATACTCAATCTATACCAAATACATGACAAGATTTGACCAATACATTGGGGTGTGGGGCCCACCCAAAACCGGCCCCAAATATATTATTATTTTTTTTTTTTTTTTATTATTTATTTTATACTTTATAAAATATATAAACACCCCATCTTTTATAAACCATTTTATAAAAGAACACATAGTTAAATAATCATTCCAATAATAATTATTTGAATAAATAAATTAACCAATTAATTTATTTAACACTTTCAAGTAAATATTCAGAAACCCGATTTTCTGAATGTGTCGTGTTCTGTATTTGTCTTATAGATCTTATCTCAACAAATACATAATTGGTGTGTGTCTAACTCGTTATTGGGTATGACCCGACTTGGATCAAACACAACTAGCCACATTAACCTAATTACGTGTCTCGGGCATACGATATTCCAACAATCTCCCACTTGCACGAGACTCATAGGTAGTTAACGCTAATGGTGAATACCGCCTAACAACAGTTCACCATCCCTAGTGTGTTTGACTAAGTGCCATTCAATAACATCATCCCCTTCAAGTCCATACTTGATATGATATAGGTAAGTCTTATCACTACATCCCTTTGTTACTAGATGTCCTGTCAAATCGAAGAGACACAGAGTGATCATTCTCTCAACGATTTAACTTAACAGGCCTTAGACATCTAAACTCTCAACACATAAGAGGAACAAATCCCATCTTGACTGCATACATCCTCGTTGACATCTCATATAATATCTGAGCTCTTTCTTACACGCCATCGTGTTACCGAAACAACAAAGAATAGAGTCAAGATATCAGACTTGATGAAAAACCAGATCCGATATGCATCTCAGGTCAAAGGACACAATGATACTCGCCTTTACTCAAGGATTACTTATGATCAATTGCACTAACTCCATGCAGTGATCCTTGAGAGCTGATCATGTCCAATATTTGTATCCCACAAATATCTATGAACCTTGGTGGCAAACCTATGCCCTATATTCATCACATGAATATCAACCAATCCGAGTTCATAATAGTCTTAACTTCATACTTGTTCCCACAAGTATGATCGACTACGGACGTTTAGAACAACATAAGTCATTCATGGATTAAACATGCAAATATAGAACATAACTCATTGAATAATTAAAACATAATTAATTTTCATGAGATACCCATTACATTCGTTCTTATACAAACACTAAATACAGATTAAATCCACTCACTAGAATACCGAAGTCCTAATGCACAAACATGACCCTCATGCTTTGGCCTATCGAGGAGCTTCGTGAGTGGGTCCGCAATATTTTGATCGGTATGAACTTTATGAATACATATCTTTCTCTTTTCAACTTCATCCCTTATGTAGTTGAATCTGCGCTCAATGTGCCTCGTTTTCTGATGAGCACGAGGCTCCTTGATCTGTGCAATAGCACCCTCATTGTCACAGAATATCTCTAGGGGCTCCTGAATGGTAGAGATAATCCCTAGATCCATGATGAACTTTTTCATCCATGCAGCCTCTTGGGCTGCCATTGAAGCGGCGATGTACTCAGATTCTGTAGTGGATAACGCGACAACATCCTGCTTCGAACTCTTCCAAGAGACAGCGCCTCCATTTAAGATGAAGACATATCCCGACTGTGATCGAGAATCATCTCGGTCAGTTTGGAAACTCGCATCCACGTAACCCTTTACGACGAGTTCCTCCTCACCAGACCCATATATTAAAAACATATCCTTAGTCCTTCTAAGGTACTTTAATATATTCTTGACAGCCATCCAATGACTGTCACCTGGGTTGTGCTGGTATCTACTCGTTATGCTTAAAGCATATGAGACGTCCGGTCTGGTGCACATCATTGCATACATAATAGATCCTATTGCCGAAGCATAAGGAACATGCTTCATCCTATCTTGCTCTTCCTTAGAGCTAGGACTTTGGGATGAGCTTAACACGGTTCCTCTTGGAATAGGTACCAAACCTTTCTTAGAGTTTTCCATCCTGAACCTTTTCAGGATTTTATCAATGTACGCACTTTGATTGAGTCCGATCAATTTTCTTTGTCTATCCCTATAGACCTTTATTCCCAAGATATATGTCGCTTCTCCAAGATCCTTAATTGAGAAACGACTACTTAACCACGCTTTAACGTTTTCCATCCTTGGTATATCATTTCCAAATAAAAGTATATCATCGACATATAAAATAAGGAAAATGATTATACTCCCACTAGCCCATTTATACACACACGCCTCATCACCGTTTTGGACGAAACCAAACGCTTTGATTTCTTCATTAAAACGATGATTCCACATCCGTGATGCTTGTTTCAACCCGTAGATTGATTTCTTTAACTTACAAACTTTATCAGGATTAGATGGATCGACAAAACCTTCAGGCTGAACCATATGGACATCTTCCTCAAGATATCCATTTAGAAAAGCGGTCTTGACATCCATTTGCCATATCTCATAATCAAAATGAGCTGCAATGGCAAATAATATCCTGATCGACTTAAGCATCGCGACCGGCGAGAAGGTTTCATCATAATCAATCCCTTGAGTTTGCGTGAAACCTTTTGCTACAAGTCGTGCTTTGTAAGTATCTAAATTTCCATGCATATCGGTTTTCCTTTTGAAGACCCACTTACATCCAACCAGTTTGGAGTTAAGTGGACGATCAACCAATTCCCAAACTTGGTTATCGTGCATGGATTGCATCTCGGCGCTCATGGCTTCAAGCCACTTGTCACAATCAGGTTGTGACATAGCATCTTTGTAGGAGATCGGTTCATCCGAATCGACCAAGTAGCAATCATCCACAAGAAATCCATATTTCTTGGGAGGTCGACTAATCCTATTAGATCTGCGAGCAACGTGTGTATGATCAACCATTTGATCACCTTCAACATCCTCGTGTTGAAAGCTAGTATCGACCAACTGTGTATCATCAAGTGATTCTTGAACCTCTTCAAGTTCCACTTTCTTTTCACTAGGTCCTTCCATAAGGAACCTAGTTTCTAAGAAGTATCCTTTGCGTGAAACAAACACTTTTTGTTCACTAGGATCATAGAATATATATCCTATATCATCCTTTGGGTATCCTATGAAGATACACCTGATGGATCGAGCCTCAAGTTTATTTGGGGTGTCACGTTTAACATAAACTATGCATCCCCATACCCTTAAATATGAAAAGGATGGAACCTTTCCATGCCACACTTCATAGGGTATTCGATCCACCTTTTTGGTCGGGGCCATATTCAAAATACGAGCCGCTGTGAGTAGCGCATATCCCCAAAATGATGGCGGTAGTGAGCTTCGTGCCATCATTGATCGAACCATGTCCAACAGTGTTCGATTCCTCCTCTCGGATACTCCGTTATGTTGAGGAGTTCCAGGAGGAGTGAGCTGTGAAATAATTCCACAATCT
The DNA here is from genome assembly GCF_021521415.1 of Bidens hawaiensis. Classification (NCBI taxonomy): domain Eukaryota; kingdom Viridiplantae; phylum Streptophyta; class Magnoliopsida; order Asterales; family Asteraceae; genus Bidens; species Bidens hawaiensis. The sequence goes on from NW_027491500.1 coordinate 834,247, forward strand.
CTAAGATGACTTTGAAAAGCATCACTTAGGTATTCGCCTCCTCTATCGGAGCGGAGTACCTTGATTGTTCGGTCGAGCTGATTTTGTACTTCATTTTGAAATTCTTTGAACATTTCAAAGGCTTCATGTTTGTGTTTCATTAGATAAACATACCCATATCGACTAAAATCGTCGGTAAAGGTAATGAAGTACCTTTCACTATTCCTACTAGTTGGCTTGAAAGGTCCGCATACATCCGTATGTATGATACCTAACAAATCCTTAGCCCTTTCATTTGTACCTTTGAAAGGCTCTTTGGTCATCTTGCCTTGAATACAAGATTCACACTCATCAAACGAACCTAACTCGTTTGTTTTTAAAAGACCTTTCTTTTGGAGAGTATTTATACGATTCTTGTTTATGTGTCCAAGGCGACAATGCCAAATGTAGGAATCACTCAAATCCTTTTTGAGTCTTTTAGTAGAAGTTTGATATAATGAGCTATTTGAGGTATTATCATGAACCAATTCATAAATACCGTTGTTTGGTACAGCTTTAAAATAAAAGATACCATTAGATGATACATGCATTTCTGATCTTACAAATTTAAAGTCAAAGTTACATTGTCTAAGAAGGTGCACAGAAATAATGTTCCTAGTCAAACTAGGAGCATACAAAACATTTCTCAAAACAACTTCCAAACCACTTGGAAGCGATAAAGTGAAGTCTCCTCTAGCGACCACGTGCACCCTTGCACCGTTGCCCATGAAAAGACTCACTTCGCCCTTCTTTAAGTCTTCATTCCTTTTGAACCCCTGCAACCAATTGCAAATATGAGTTCCACATCCGGTATCCAATACCCATGTGTTAGAAGAAATAAGATTTAGCTCAATATTAATCATAAAGACATTACCCGAGGTATGCCCCGCATTCCTCTTGTCTCTTAGCTCCTTTAGGTAGACCGGGAAATTGCGTTTCCAATGTCCGGTCTCCCCACAACCAAAACAAGGATCATCCTTATGACCCCTCGGTTCCATAACCTTTTGTTTCTTTGCCACAACCGGTGATTTGCCCTTACCCTTAAGATGCACAGGAGGACCCTTTCTTTTTGCTACCTTAGCCTTAGGATTGGGTTGAGATCGATTCTTGGATCTACCTTCATTGATCGCAAACACGGGTAAAACCCTTTTACCCATGCTCGCCTCGGCTGTTTTAAGCATTGAGTGAAGTTCTCCAATGTTTTTGTCCCACCCGTTCATGTTATAATTTAACACGAATGTGTCGAACCTTTTCGACAAAGAGTTAAGGATCAAATCCGTTGCTAACTCTTTTGAGATGGGACAATTAAGCTTGGCGAGGCGATCAATGTAACTTTTCATCTTAAGTACATAAGTTGAAACTAGTTGATTATCATCCATTCTACATGCATGCAAGGCTCGAACCGTTTCGAACCTTTCAACCCTCGATTGCTTAAGGAACATTTCCTTAAGTTGAGTAATCATGTCGTACGCATTATGGTTTTCGAAATCCTTTTGGATTTCGGGAACCATAGTCGCCAACATGAGGCATGACACTTGAATGGAATCTTCCGTGTGTTTGACCCAATTCATGTATTCGACCTCAGTTCCCTCTTCCGGTTCGTTGGGGATAGGTGTTTCCAAAACATGATATAATTTTTCTTGTTTTAGAACAATCCTTAAGTTTCGGAACCAATCCGAAAAGTTATTGTGGTTAAGACGGTCTTTAGCGAGAATAGATCGGAGAGATACGTTTTGGACGTTAGGGATTATGTTGTCGTCGACGTGTGCGGCCATCTGCAGAATTTTAATTAAGTTCATTTTAGTGTTTTACATATTTTAATTATTAATACCCTTTTATATATATACCAAATATAATTAATAATTAAAATCTAGAATCCAACGATAAACCCGACTCCGGTTAGGTGACCTTTTTCCCATTGTCGGTTTATCAAGGTAGTTATTCATAACAATTGCAAACCCTTTTGCAACTTCTAGAGTTTATGGGACCGGTTCGAAATCATATTTCGTGTCGGCATGTTTATCCCATCAACACCTATTAGACCCCATGCTTGGGTGACCCTCTTCACATGGTTCTAATTTAAGTCGTCCTACTTGTATCAACTTGTAATATTAACATACAAACGGTTAGGTGACCTTTTTCCCATTTATATGCCAATATTACCTCAACATATTAATTTACTCTACGCGGTTAGGTGACCTTTTTCCCACTAAGATCTTACTAATATGTTAAGCGTTAATACAAAAGGATGGTGTTTAACTTGTTATCCTTAATTTCAAAAAGGGATTTTTAGTTTTAATAATTCTAGTTGTAAAACTTTAAATCATGTTCTAACATGCATTTAGTAACATGATATTTTGAAACCATTTTCAAAATTCTAATTTATAATAAAGCCATTTTATTATGGGCGTGAGACGGCTAGTTAATAAATCCATTTTATTAAACTATGTGTCACGTAATTACCGATAATTATTAGAACCCGTTTTATGCTTTGTTAATTAATTCTATGTGACGAAGTTGATATCCTAATATCTAACAACCACACAATCAAACAATCAATTAATTAACAAGCATACATAATTATACTAGACACGAGCCACTAATTTAGACCACACTTGTTAGCCGAAACAAGTGTGTGTCTTAGGTCCAATCCTAAGGGACACATGACACATGGATGTTGTAGCTCCCACTCGATCCCGCATCCAAATGCTTCGAGCATCTTCTTCAACCCCGTTGTGATCCATTGGGCTTGAACTTGGGCCTTAGCTTCCATAAGCTTCCATTTGGGCTCATTGGGTGGGCTTAGGTCCATTTGGGCTTGAATCCCTTTAATGGGCTTGTGAGACCCATTATCACCATACCCGGCCCAATAAGGCCCAAACTTCCAATTTTGCAATCTTCTTTATTTTACAAAACAAATGTCCTAATACATTTTCTATAAAATAAAGATATTACAAATAACCTATTTATTACATACCCATATGAATAAATAATTACAAATAGCCCCTAATTAATTATTACAAACCGAAACTTTGAATAATTAACTACAATCACAACATCAACCACAATCAACCATCCATTTTGGTCTACGGCTCGGTCTAGTTTTAACAAACATAACCCGTTATGTCTTAGGAACCCATTCCAAAACCCCTTGACCTTATCGGGCCTAGCCCAACCCATTTGGGCTTGACCCAATAACATGTTTATGGGCTTCGGCCCATATGTCCAAAACACATGGGCTTCGGCCCAATAGAAAGTTTCATGGGCTTCGGCCCATTTAACCAAAAATGGGCTTCGGCCCATTTACTCTTTCCCTCCTTTTTTTTTTTCTCGGTTAGCCCATTAACCAAAACAAGTGGGCTTCGGCCCAATATCACCCGATATGGGCTTTGGCCCATTTAATCGGTTTTATATATATATATATTTTTTTTTTGAACAAAGCCAAAAAATATAACAAGATTAAATACAAAAAAAAATATGCATGTTAATTTTTTGTATAAAATCTTTCAAGGGGAAAATATAAAACCGAAAACCCGAAGCTTAGTTTCCCGTATCCCGGCTCTTGATGCCATTTGTTGGGTTTCTATGGAATTTATAAACTTAGTTAACCATTTAACTAGTCACAATAAAGGCGGAAGCGTGATATTTACAAACTAAACATATGTATCCATGTGTTTATATATGTATATATTACAAGTTTATATAATATATGTTCATGAACAACCTAGTTTATCCATGTCATTAGATTACCAATAATCTATATGTTAGAAACCCGAGGCAAGGATCAAGTAATACGAGAAAACTAAACTATCAAAGCTTGTAAAACTTACATTCTTAAACCTTTAAGAGATGTAGTTGATGGTTGAAGAAGATGATGATGTGAATGCTAGACTTTCAAAGGAAAACCCTCAAACGGAATATACCCCGAGCCTCCAACACACACCGAGCTATGTTAGGAAGCTTAAACACCAAAAACCGAGACCCGAGCCTTCCTTTTCTTCCTTAGCCGTAAACAAGAAGAAAGAAAAGAGAAAGAGTTGTGTGTTTTTGGTTACTTGAAAGTTCTCTTATATTCTTGATCATTATCTTTTTATCATCATATCCATCCATCCATGATGTTAGGTATTAGGTTAAGTAAATAATACTCAATCTATACCAAATACATGACAAGATTTGACCAATACATTGGGGTGTGGGGCCCACCCAAAACCGGCCCCAAATATATTATTATTATTTTTTTTTTTATTATTTATTTTATACTTTATAAAATATATAAACACCCCATCTTTTATAAACCATTTTATAAAAGAACACATAGTTAAATAATCATTCCAATAATAATTATTTGAATAAATAAATTAACCAATTAATTTATTTAACACTTTCAAGTAAATATTCAGAAACCCGATTTTCTGAATGTGTCGTGTTCTGTATTTGTCTTATAGATCTTATCTCAACAAATACATAATTGGTGTGTGTCTAACTCGTTATTGGGTATGACCCGACTTGGATCAAACACAACTAGCCACATTAACCTAATTACGTGTCTCGGGCATACGATATTCCAACAGGTTGAACACTAAAACCTTTTACTGTAATAGTTTAAAGTTTACATTACAAAACCATTTTAATCATGCACGACCAGGGTGTCACACCATCTTCTAAATCATATATTTAAGAGACTCAATTAAATATTCAAATCTATAAACTTAATGAAACAAAGTTTAGATTACCAAGAAACATTAGAAATACCTTTATATCAAATACATAAACAAATGAAACATATCATTTTTGTCCTTTCCTTGTCTAACTAACTATTTTTACAAATTACATAATAGGGATAACAATATAACCACGTCATGTTGGGAAAGTTCGAAACCTGAAATATTTGGGACGAGTAATATCTGTCCAATTAAGATTACATTTAAATTTTTCACGAGGGTTTGGGACTCGTATGGGATTTGCAGTATACCCAATTACCCAAAAATATAGCTTTATTTACCCGATTATATACCTTAGTATTTTTACAAATTACATAGGTAGGGATAACAATATAACCACGCTATGTTGGGAAAGTTCGTAACCTGAAATATTTGGGACGGGTTATATCCGTCCAATTAGGATTACATTTAATTTTTTCACAAGGGTTTGGGACTCGTATGGGATTTGCTGTATACCCAATTACCCAAAAATATAGCCTTATTTACCCGATTACATACCTTAGTATTTTTCTTTTTTAATTTATTTATTTATCTATAAATATTGCCCAATTTAGTTTTTCTTAGTATGATTAGTCATTTGAGGCATTTTATGGTAATCATTTTTTTTTTTAAATTGATTAATAGTTATTCGATGTAATTGATTAGTTTTTGTCAAAACCCAATAGATACCCGACGAGTTTGAGCCGGATATACATGCCATATACTTTTAATAAACTAACGGCCATACTAGAAACCAGTGGGTTTGCCCAATACCAAACGGGTAATTATCCGATAGACACATGCGGAATTGAGTTAGGATTGAAACAAGTTTTTATAAACAGGTACGGGATGGGATGTTATTACCTATCCCGTTGTCATCCCTACTAATGGGTAAAGTATGTGGCTGGAATCCTACTTGTGTTCAAATTATATGGCAATTAAAATGGTTTTGGTAAAAAGAATGATAAAATTAAAAATACGAAAATGAAGTTTATATCCATTTTTACTTTTTTCGTTGTATCAGCAAAAGAAGTACAAGTAAAGAGATGGAGCAAAAGATTTTCTTTCTTTTCTTTTCTTAATTTTTTATATTTTAGAATGTTTAATATGATATAATTTTTTCCACAACTTATCATCTAAATTGATACTGGAAAGCCCGTTGGTATTAAGGTGTAGATTTAAGAGTAGATTTATTGATGACGTGTGAGTTGGTCGTTACTCGTTAAGAAAAAAGAAACCCAAATTGGTATAAAAGATTGAGTTTAGACGACAATTTTTTTATATAAATATTTAATAATTATTACTAATGATCGATGCAAAAAAATTTTACGGAACTGCATATGTTGAAACAACATACTCTACGTTAGTCAGGGTTGCTATTCATTCAGCATCAATGACATTTGATAAAACAAACAGACTAAAATTATAGCTATGACAATACCCAAAATGACTAGTAATCATAGCTTGTTTAATTAGTAATAATTTATTAACTATTCCATTATTTTAATGTAATATTTTTACATATTATTCTCCCTTCTCAAGTTTGTGTATACGAAATCTCTCTAATCTCACTCACTAGTTTATAACGAATACAAAAACAAGGATCGAGAGTATGATCCTTGTGAATGCAAGTACAACACAATAGTGGTTAAACACTTAAACGATTCTTGTGAAATAATTGAATAACTTGGTAATCTTCATTGTGCGATCATACATCTATAAATACAAGGATTAACGCGATTAACTAGCAAACCGTTAATCGGTTGGTTTTCTCTAACCGCCATATCTTTAACTAATTCTATACTACAAGTTACAAGTTCGATGAATACTTACAATCATAATACAATATAACCAAAGAAAGTTTAGTTTAGTTAATAGTCTTAAAATAACATTTGATATCAATGACCCTTGATTGAAAAACAACCTAAAATTATGGCTATAACAATAAGTCAATAAGCAAGATGACTCGTAATCATGACTTGTTATCGTAACAATTTATCCTTTATTGTTTCTAAATAATTCATTATTTTACTATCTTTTCTTATGCTCTCCTCTTCCCTTCACAAGTTCTCATTTCTTGTTTTAGTCTTTTACTTGTCACAAACAAATAATTAAAAGGGCTATTTGATGAAGTACTTTAAAATTTCACCCGTTGGCCGGAAACACTCTTAACTAACGAAATGCTTACCATCACTCACAACTTTTATCTTATTTTCTTCTGGTACTCCAAGCAAACGTGAAACTTAAATATTTTTATGATGTTACATTTATTGAAATGACTTGGGAATGATAGAAAAAAATAAGCTGAAAGTTGGGAGTGGTAGCAAACATTTTGTTACTGAGAGTGTTTCCGGTCAACAAGTGAAAATTGAAAGTATTTAAATTCAATAACTCTAATCAAAAGGATAACTATGCATAAAAAATAGAAATATAGGACACTTTTCAAACAAACTTTGACCTTATATTAATTCTGTCATTGCAAGTTATCAAAACTATCAAATTAATCCGATAGACAAATTTACCATGTTTATCACTTACTCATCGCTCTATAGAAGATGGTCGATCCGTACACACTTAGTCACTTATATAAATGTTAAGAGATGTTTGACGATGGCAAATTAAGACGGTCATTTTAGGTTATGTGAAACGGAAAAATCCTGACAAGTGGCCATTTAGTTGACAAAAATGACTTTCACATTGCACACTCACTAGAATGTTTTATGACAGGTGTTAGTTAAACAGACAAATTAATCATTAGGTGAGTGAAAGAGACAAATTAATCGTTAAGTGGAGCAAGATGAAGTGAGATGATTGTTTATTATTAATTAATAGTTAAAAAAATTTAAAAATCAACCAAGATGCCAAGGCCATGCCCCTGCGCCTTGTTTGACGCCTTTGTGCGCTGGTGTTTGATGACATCTATGCCACCGTGGCTCTTTTGGGGGACGTCATACCATATAACTCCTATATTATAAGAAAACATGTGGCTCTAAACTTTTTTACGGTTTTTATGTTAGTTTTAATTTTCTAGAAGTTGGTTCAACGATTTCTAGTGTATCTATCTAGATCAAAAAATGCATTTTTCTTTGTCAAATTCATTTTCATAAGTATGGACTTTTAAAAGCAATGTTCCTAATATGTTGCTTTAAAACAGAAATAATTCATGTAATAAACTTAATCTAGTTTTTGTTCTTAAAATAACCAATAATTGATGCATGAAGAAACACGAATAATAACATAGAAATGAGAATAATTCTCAAAAGATATTGATATAAACCTAAATTACATAATAATTACATGAGATGGCCCTATTATAGGAAACCAAAAATCTGACAGGTTTTCGCGATTAACGAAATTGCAAATTGACTTACTAGTTACTACTTATGAAATTAAAACCATAAATTGACATTTAAATTATACTAATCAAAGCTTTACATGTCTTAGGCTTAAAAAAAACAAAAAGAAAGAACGTGATTGAATATATAACTTGGGGGTCTGACTGTTGAGCCAAACCCTATATAATTTGTTACAGGCACCAACTCCGCTCCTAGCCAGTTCAAGTTATATGCTTGTAAAACCTTTACTACACTACCAAGTTTCCCGGCCTATATCTAGTTGACTCAAATAATAGTCGGCTAATTCTTAGATATAACTCCTTATCAATAACAAGGATACAATAGTAGACCTAACCTAAACACACACACGAAAAAAAAAAGGTTACATTTGAGAAAAAAAAAGAAGCCTTTATTGTGAAGGTTCACTTTATGCCACCAAATTGTTCGAGCCCTCTATGGATTATAAGTATAACAATTTTGATTCTTTACTTTTACAAGTTACATATATATAGTTTATTCAAATAATTAAGCAAGACATACACTCATATTTTTCTTTCCTTTTTTTTTTGAACGGCTACAGATTGACATCTATCTATTTCTACATCTATGCATTTCCATGCATGCAATCGCTAGTCTTTTATGCTCGTATATAATAAAGTTCGTGTATTAGTTCACCATTTGTAATATTATGGAATCATATATTATTTATTACTTGTTAGTAACATTATCATCATATGCACAATTACATGATTCTATGTTCATTTCATCATACATCATTAATGTGATACGTTGAACCCGGAATGTCTAGATTTAATATTTTTCATTATTAATTTTATCCTAAAGTAATTTTATTTATATCCTTAATTCAAATTAAAAAGAAGCTTCTAAAATATTCTATTTTTGTTCTCCAAGAGTTGTCTTATCCAAATCTTGAATTCTAAACCTAGTCAAATTCTATCTCTAATTCATCATAATCTCTTCTCTAAACACCCTTATAAATAGAACTCTATAGAACCCTCAAAATTCATTCAGAACATGCATATTCCAAAGCCCCAAGGTTGCAAAGTCGTGATCTTCATCCTCTCAAAGATTCACAAGTCATTTCCTTCATAGTAAGTTCTGTTTTTCATTTAATGTTTTGTTCTTTCATTCTGCAGAAAAAACCTTTTATTTCAACGCTTAGATCTCGGTCATAATATATCTAAATCACGAATTTCAAAAGCCTAAGTTGTTATTTATGTGTCTAGTATCTCTGTAATTTTTGGTGTAAAATTTATAAAGTTTAGAAACGTTTTTATTATTTTTCTTTAACAAAAAGTCTTGCTGAAAATCCTGACAGATAACTTTAGCCTCAAAACGAATGTCATAACTCACCCATGTTTACGAATTATGACCCAATTTTTGGATATATTGTAGACCTATGAATTATAAAATTTATCAAACTGGAATCTCCTTAATTCGTTAAAGTATCGATTTTTAGTGATTTTTCTACTAAACTGACTCCAAATTAGACCCCTCGGTAGTCTACGAATTTTCTATTTTTCTTAATAAATATTTAAATATTATAAAAATTATATAAGGTACAAAATGCATACGCTTACAACATATAAAATTGTCGTGATCTAAATCAAAGGTTTACTATTTTTAAAAATTTGTGTCTTAAACAGCAATCAATCTATGTTTTTCTGGAAAAGATAATCTAAAAACCCTAAACCATAAAGTATCACTTAAAACTCTAAAATACAATTGTACTTTCAAACAAACACCAAATCTATAGATATTCAACCAAGGGTTCTATCACCAAGGCTACGACCTAAGGAAAAACCAAGTGGCGTGTCCGGGCGTGAATGGACCCACTTACCTTTTCCTGGGAACCTGAGGTCAGAGATTCTATTCCACTGAAATAGGGTAGCATTCTAATAACAACTTTCTTGATCATTAGGGCTCTAAACAAAAGTGTTGCAAGTCTCAATTCATCAACAAAGGTGAATTCATAGCCTCTTTTCATGCTTTTAAGCGTTTTATACTTCGGGGTGAAAACATGCATAATCAATTTGTTTTACATGTTATTTGATTCAAGCTTTATTCATGATATTTATTGTGTGATTATTACAAGTGTATACTTATTCGCATGTACAACCATTAACTTGTTAAAGCTTGTGGTAGTATGATGATAGATCTATTGGCCCTACCCGCCCACGCAAGCCTCGGGTAGAGGCCTGTGTGTTTAGAATCCGACGATCATTAAACATTAAACATACTAATCGTGGATTAGACAACTCGCTAAACGTGTCAGATGTTTGGTTGTAATCACAAAGTATACAAAGTAACTTAACACATATGGATTGCTTTCAACTTAAAACTTATTCTGTTAAAACCTATGTTCTCACCAACTATTTTTAGTTGACACTCTCGCATGTTTTTCAGGTATTGAAAATTTGCTTGTTGAAGATTTCTTGATGCAAGATATAGGATTGCATGATTGGACCTAGCTTAATATAAAACAATTTATTTCGTTGTATCTCTGTATTGCTTGTTATTGAATTGAATTAAACAACTATTGTAACACGTAGTATCATGTGCTATGAGCAATCACCGTCTCACCTCAACGTATTCCGCCGTCGATTAGGGTGTGACAGTTCATACTCCTAAACTAGATCAATAAAAAATCTACTCATATGCTAGGTTTTAAACTCTGGTCTTTACTTTTAAAAACAAGAGCCTTTACCACCAAACTAAGGCTAGAATGAAAGACACAAACATATCAATATCGATATCACTTCGACTGATATAAAGTTACTTTCAAGTGTCTATATGTTGGTTCCGACACCTGAATCAAGTAATGATGTTAGTTCCAATACAATAATGATCATCATGGAGAATCTTTATAGAAAGAGAATTGTTTGTGCACCAACATAGTAACCCTAATATTTGAAAACAGAAGCTACAAAAGAAGGCTATGTGTATATATAGATGATGATGAACCAAGTTGAGTAAAACAAGAGCTTTAAAAGGTGTGGGACAAAGAATATCAAGTGCAATTATGGTTGTCCACTGTGAATTCCATTCACATTCCATACACTGACTAGCCTGTATCAAGATTACTAAATGCTGATAGCAATTAATGAGAAACACACATATCATGTAGCTCATCATTGCCGTATTTAATGGCATCTCATTTGTATTGTCTATCAACTTACATTTGTGTTGCATTGATCAAAATCACTATATCACTAACTATAAGAGCAACAATGTACTTTCATAAATATAAACTAATATAAACTGTCACTTCAGCGTCACCTTAGATTCTATACATTTCTTAAAAAATCAATACACTTTCTTAACACCAAACATCGACAAACATCATTAAAAATATTAAAACAATATATATAATGTGTATACATGTGTGTGTGAGAGAGAGAGAGAGAGTGGTCCCACCTCCATGCCCGCCCATCAATCTTAGCTACCCCCCCGTTGTTACGCCCTCTAGACCTCAGGAAACAGAGCACATTGAGGGTGAGGGTGCTCTAAGTAAGTTATGGATGCTAATATATCCATCGTTTTCATACCAAATACTATCTAAGCTTTTTTTATGGTTGCACTTTATCAAGTATCTAAACTTATATAAAATATATAAACATTTGAAAGTGATGATAAATGTCGGTTAAGTGGGTCTTTTTCCGTACGTATATTTCGAATGTTAGTTCACAAAAAGAAAATGGCTTTCACCAACGGACGCTTCAATCACAATTCCTTCGGTAAAGGTCATCACCAACGAGAATCGATTGGTGAAGCTCGATCGGTATAATGGTCATGGGTAATTCTTTTGATGGATTACCGACAAAATTTAGCGATGAAACACCGATAGAAGACTTACCGACGAATTACCAATGGAACACCAACACCACCTCTCATGCCCATCTTCGAATTGTTCGGTCAAGGTTTGACCATTTATCGACGTATTACCAATAGAACATTTTCCATTTGCACGCTGTTTACCGACGAATAAGTCATTAGTAATTAGTATGTAATTAGTTTTTTTTTTATAAAATTGAAATATTTGAAATTTCTAGCAACAAAAATTCAAAAAAGGCTACAAGCCTACAAATTACATTACTTTTCATGGAATTTGTTTGAAAATGGTTTTCACAAAATTTTTACTAGTTTCACGAAATTTTTACTATCTTACTTTTTTTTACATAAATATAAAGCAAACACGCAAAAACCATCGTTTTAAGGCAAATGTCGACACCGACAAGTAACTCCATTGGGGTTACCCCATTACTACTGTCTATTGTCTAACAAGTAAACCCCCATACTCATAACTCTTTTATACCGATTACCATTCCTGAATTGTGATTTAAAGGAGATTAAAAAGCTAATGCGAATGCTATAGCTGATAAGCTGATAGTATGTTTACATTTTTTTTTAAAAACTTTTATATATTAAAATATCGTATACCATTTTGGGCTAAAATAAAACCTAATGTCCAAAAGACAAATGATTTTATGAAAAGGGTTTAGTATAACTATACCACAACCATGTAACTTTGATCTTTTATATAGAGAAGTGTAGATTTTTTTAATTTGCTTTTTAATATTTAAATTATAAAACTAACACGTTAACATCTCCCTTAGACAACATTAATAACGTTCACAATGTATCTTGTCAAAAGTCACATCAGCCGTCTTTCCACATTTAAAAATATCATATTCTCTTTGATTTTTCTTTCGAAGAGTCTCATATTCTCATTGATCTATCATTCTTCACAAAAAATCTTCTTTATTTCCATCTCATCATCAATCTTTCAATTTTTATATTAACTGTTAAAAAAAATTATATTTTAATTTTCTACTCTTTAATTTATTAAATAAATTTTGTTTTGAGTTACTTGAGTCGGATAATTGGAATTTTAGAAATCTAAAAGTGAATTTGAATTGGTTAAAAAAAACTTGAATCTAAACAAAATTCAAAATTTGTTTCTAAACGAATTTTGGTTGAGCCGATTCAAATTTAAGAAAATAAGCCATTTAATTTTAAACCCCATATTATTAAAATTGTATATTTATAATAAAAGTACAAATATTACATAAAATTTGAAGTCAGCGAGTTGTGAATTGAAAATCACATATCCGAGTTCAAGGTTACAAAAACTAAATGCAACTCAGTCGTTAATTTGATTTGTAAAGAAATTGAGGTTCGAGTTATGAGTTTTTCAAGTCTGATTTACTTTTGAACAATGGTGGTGAAAGCTACCAAGCATTGTAGGAAAATGAATCCCGCTTCTTTTGGCTTGTGTCCAACTTCTTCGATGATATCAATCACATATTTATCTTTTGTTTCCTAGTTCTTCATCTTCCTCTTTATCGTTAATCTATTCATCAGCTAATGTTTTCAAATTGTACCATTGCACAAACACGATACCACAACTGATATATTTATGGTTCTCATCTTTAACTATTTCAGACCTTTCTACATACAACCTCAACAAAGTTGTTAGGTTTGAAGATTTTTTTCCAGCTTTTGGTAATAAAGATTAACACGGGCCGACTTTATTAAATAAATTAGCGGTCCATTGTTATTGTCTTGTTCAACAAGACAGAAACCATAATTCTTGTTGTCATGTGCTTGTAATCTTTGGTTCTGAGCTAAGTGCTAATAAGAAAACTCCTAGTTGCAGCTCATGAATGTATATATAAGTGATCCCCTATTGAAGCCGAACCACATCAAAATTCTTGTATCATTTATTATAATCTATACTACATGTTATTATCGTTTCATCATGTGTAGATTTGGTTCCGTTGCGTGACTTTGTTCCTGACAAAAGTCATCAAACATATGATCGTATATACAATTTTTTAACGTAAGTTAGTACTAAAATTAAAACCACTTATTTCAATCTTGAAACTTTATTAAATTTATATCCCAAATATGTGAGTGATCCAATTAAATATTTGTATAAATTACCTGTTAAAACTTAAAACTAGCCATGCATCAGAATTCTACAAACGATAAAAACGTTAAAAGAGTTTAGTCCAATGTTAAATGCAATATAAAACTATGTTGAATATTAGAAACATGGCGATATGATGCACTTAAGAAGAACTAAATGCGTTGTGTTTTTCTACATCACAAAAGGGACGGTTATCTTTTTATGATATTATTATACTATTAAAACAATACAAGGTTTAGACATGACATTCAACTAGCATGTGCATATAGATTTTCAACTGTAACATCCGTGTTTTGTTAATAATAGATAAAGGACTTTATGTTAATTTAATTCTTGATTAGTGTTTAATTTATGTTGGGTTTGGACATGAGATTGGGCTTGGGAATGGGTATGGGCCCTTAAGGCCCATAGTTTAGAAGTATATAGACTCCATAATCCATCCTTCTACTCATTTTCCATCACCTTATTCCACTCAAACACTCAAGAACACACACACTTTCTCTCTCTAAACCCGGATCCAAATCCGAGCCAAAGGAATGACGAATCTCATGTTCAACATCCAAAAACAACAAGAAACACGTCTAGATCCACAGGTGATTCAGATCTGAACTAGAATCCAGAACCAAAAGGTGAGAGTTCGGCTAAAAGGTTAAGTTTTAAGGTCGGATTTGACATGCAATCTGATAAAATGACAGATCGGGTTGTAAGATGCAAGAAAAGTATAGACTTTATGAGCCGTGAGCTAACAGGTTCGATATAAGACGAAAAAGTGATGTTCGGACTATGTAAAACACGGGTAAACAAAGTTGGTACGACCCCAAAACCCATAAAAAGAGTAAAATCAGGCCATAAGGAAGAGTCACGAAGGAAAATTACTTTAAAAATGGTAAAAATGGTAAAAATGAAGAAAAGACAATTCTGATCGCCTGAAACAGAATCGCATTGCACAGCCATGCGATGCGAATGGTTTACCATGCGAAGCGAATGGTTCCCCTGCGAATGGTTTACCATGCGAAACGAATGGTTCACATGCGAATGGTTTACTATGCGAAGCGAATGGATTTCCATGCGATGCGAATGGTTTTGCCACGCGACGCGAATGGTTTTGCATGCGAATCAAATTGTTGTAAAACGTAACCCAGTTCATTTTTCTGATGCATTTTTTATAAAGGCCTATTCTTTCCCAGCCAGGGGCTCTGCCCTTTGGACCCTGCTAGGGGCTGCCGCTCTAGATCCCGCTACCAGGGACGCTGCCCCAGATCCCCATTAGTTGAAGGGTTCATTAACGTAGATGTATGAAGTAGTAGTAATAGATAATTGATACTCGTGACTTGTTACACGTTAGCCGTGCACAGCTAAGGAATGGCTTTACCATTAACTCAGAGAGAAACCGACTACAAGTAAGTTCTAGCCCCATTTCTCTTTGAAATGTTTTCGGGACTATGTGCATACTTGTAAGACTAGTATTATATGTATATACATATATGATTAATGTGAATAATTAATGCAAGAATGAAAGAAAGTTGTAAGAATTTGTATATGCCTAGTTAGTTAATTTAGCATGTTTGTAAGAGCCAAAAAAGAATGTAATGTAAGAGTCAGAGTGGCAGGCCCTTCTAATACCTGGGCAAGAATAGTAAGAGTCTAATGTAAGAGTCAGGGTGACAGGCCCTTATAATACCTGTGCAAGAATAGAGTGGCAGACCCTTATAATATCTGTGCAAGAGGTTGGGCGGCAAACCCTTATAATATCTGTGCAAGAGGTCGGGTGACAGACCCTTATAATATATGTGCAAGAGGTTGGGTGGCAGACCCTTATAATATCTGTGCAAGAATATAAGTATAACTGTATGCTTGCAAGAAAGTGTAAGAATAATGTAAGAACGGTATAAGGTAATACTTGAATGTAAATGAAAGAATGAGTACGAATATATATATGCAAATGGAAGAATAAAATAATGTGAATGTAAGACGAAAGGAAATAAGAACAGGACAAAAGTGAGAACGGAACCTACGGGTACAAACATGCAAGAATAATCCTGTAATTCGTTAAACTAGAACTCACTCCGTATAGCTAACTTTTAGTATGCACGCAAATGAGTAGGATGAGGCAGGTTGCTTGAGGTGGGACACATGGCATACAAGAAGAGACTGACATCGAAAGAAGAAAGAGTCATGTGATGTTTGTGTTATATGATTAGACTGTTTATTATGTTCAAGACAATATTTTATGCTATGTAATGTATGTTGGTTGAAGTTTTAAGTATTCCGCGAAAGTTTTAACTTACTCTGATTTTAGAGCTGTGTTTATGAGTAAATCCAACGTCAAATGTAGGGCATCGGGACCGGGGCCTTACGCCAACTAATCAAATTTCCATTTATATAATTTTCACATGTTAGTTTGAACATTAATTTTAAACATTAACTCCTAAGCTGAAGAAAGTTTCGAAATAAATTGTTATAATCATCATTTATTGAGTAATAAAGAAAATTAATTGTTTTTCATTGTTTTTTTTTTTTGAGACTTTGTTATTTTTTTTTATTTTGGGAAATTATTTATAAATGTTTGGACTGGATGTATGGATGTTTGGATTGAAATGGTGGTCTAAGTCACGAGGTTTGAATTATATTGTTGCTTTATCAAACGCGCAGTGTAATAAAAATTATAATTATATCTCATTGTTATATTCATATTTGTAGCATTTTTTATGTTGTGTACTCAAATGTTTTATAATTTCAATAAAAATAGTTTTTATAACACACAATTTATGTTACAGCATCTACATGTTTACACTTCATAGTTTACAAAATATGAATTCAGTAGATAATAAAGTTTTAACTAATGTCTTTTTTGTTTCATGGTATAAGTTAGAAATATGTGGCATAATTTAGAATTGTGTTTTAAATTGTTATTTTTTCTATATTTGTCTTTGTATGTTGGATTCCTTTAATTAAAACAACAATGTAGTACCTTATAAATTTATAATAATAATAGTGTTGAATTATCTGACATTTACATTTCATTAAAATGTATATAACACACACATGCGCGCGCGGACACACACACACACATATATATAAAGTTTTATATATTTTCCGTCTGTGTGTAACACGAGATCTAACCTAGTGAAGATATAAAACAAATTGAGATAACTTTCATTTCATGTAAATTGTTAATATTTTTAGGAAATTATTATTTGAAAAATGCTATTTTGATTTGTTAAATGTGTTTGAAGTTCACGTGAACAAAGAACTATATTTAGAGTTATGTTGTAGGCTAACAGTAAGCATTTAACCTTATGACTTCAGCGTCTACCCTTTTGATATATTGTGGAAATGTCCTCTAACCCTATGTAATATCTCGGATTTTTATTATTTGTTTAAACCGATTGAAGAATGTAATTCGGATCTCAAACTGCTTAAAATTTTTATTTATTGGTATTTAAATTTGTTTAACTTATTGTATAATTTCATAACTTTTAATCATGCCAAATTGTAAGGCCCCGTTACCGGTAGCCCTACTTTCGTGTTGGATTTACTCATAAACGCAGTTCTAAATATCAGAGTTAATTAAAACATTCGCGGAATATAAAAGCTTTCATAAAACATTTCATAATAAAACACGTCTTGTCTTAAAACATCATTTTGTCTTTCAAAATGAACGAAACATTAAACTTAAACGTCTTGAGTCTTCCGATGCCAGCCTCCTATTCGGTGCCACGTGTCTCCTCGAGCGAGCTGCCTCATCCTACTCACCTGCGTGCATACTAAAAGTCAGCTACGCTGAGTGAGTTCTAGTTAATCACATAATCATACAATACCTTCTTACATTTCATACTTAACCTCTTAACTTTCTTTCATACACACATAATTGCATATACTTTCATTCTTACCTTCATACTTTCTTTACATACATAATCATACGTTTTAAAGAGCCTTTCGCCCTATAACCTCACAGATATTATAAGGGTCTGGTCCCTAACATCACAGATATTATAAGGGTCTGGTCCCTAACATCACAGATATTATAAGGGTCTGGTCCCTCTTTCCTCGAATATTAGTAGGGTTCGGTTCCCTAGTTCTCGAATATTAGTAGGGTTCGATTCCCTCTTCGTTACCATACAACCATACATCATACCTCGAGTATTATTAGGGCCCGGTACCCTCTTCGTAACCATACAACCATCATTTCATTCTTTTATTAACTTTATCACATTCATACACATAAGCATACATATCATACTTACCTTATACTTAGCGTTACAACCTGACAGTACGTGCAATATCCGAAGATCGTTCACGTACCGTCAAGCCATCATTCATACATATCACATTATTCACATAAGGCATACACTTATCTCTTAGGATAAGCGTATTAACAAACATATCGAGTATGCACACAGCCCCGAAAACATAACACAGAAGTGGGGCTAGAAACTCACCTGAACTCTGCTTCTTCCTCCGATAGTTATAAATCCCTTCTTTAACTGAGCTCGGCTGACTGTATAAGTTACACGTATCAATACTCGCCTGATCTAATCTGGCGGACTATTATTAGCTTACTTTTACTTATCGCTTATAATTTATTTTCTAATCGAACTCGACTTTAGGCGAAGTTAAACCTTTGGCGAACTTAGCTTTAGGCGAAGTTAAACCTTAGGCGAACTTAGCTTTAGGCGAAGTTAACCCTTAGGCGAACTTAGCTTTAGACGAAGTTAACCCTTAGGCGAACTTAGCTTTTAGGCGAAGTTGTCATCAGGCGAACTTAGCTTTTTGGCGAAGTTGTCATCAGGCGAACTTAGCTTTTAGGCGAAGTTGTCATCAGGCGAACTTAGCTTTTAGGCGAAGTTGTCATCAGGCGAACTTAGCTTGCAGGCGAAGTTCATCAGGCGAACTTAGCTTGTAGGCGAAGTTGTCGGCTGCAGCTACTGTTCGTCCTTAATCATCTTCTTTTCTTAACCAAATAACTCGATTTAGGTATCCACGTAATCGTCTGACCAGCGCCTACAAACTCCAACCATCAAATCGGCCTAACATCGATGTTTAAGGGGTGCGATTTAGGCATATAGGTTACGGGTTCTTTTAGGTCAACAATTAACCTATCAAATGCTAATCAATTCCAGTAATATTTGTTGTTTTAGGTTTGTTTATAACAAACTAACACAGATCTATGATTTCTCAAATCAAACCGAACCTATACGAACGATTTCTAACTATAAACGTACCTTGAACGAGTCGAACTACGAACCCGGTTAAGCCTTGATGTTGTTTTGGTCCGTCACGACGTTCCAGCACCAACAAGCTCGGGTTTTCGCCTTCGGATCTTGGTTCGGGTTGTGTGTGTTTTGGAGTGTGTAGAGATTAGGATGGATAAATGGATGGAATGGAAAGGATTGGGGTTTAAGGGGGTATTTATACTCCCTTAAGCCCATGGACCGAAGGCCCATATTTTCTTTTGGTCCATATCTAATCCCATCTAATTATCCTACTAAGTCTTCATATTTTGCTATTATTATTATCGTTCCACTAACTCGTTTATTTCACCCGGCAAAATAATATACTAAATATTACTTTAGAATTTTCGGGATGTTACAAGTCTTCCCTCCTTAAAGAGGTTTCGTCCCCGAAACCTAGCTTATTTCTTTAAAAGGAATACCTTTTTCTTTATAATCGCACAGTTTATTGAATCACCTTTGCTTTCTGAGTTATCCTTCTTACTCCCGACTTTGCAGCCATCGAATGGTGGTCATGTGTTTTAGCTATTTAAGGTAGCTTGTCCATGAGACCCTCGATGTACCAAGACTCATCTCATCCTTCCAAGGGTTTCGATTAGTACTTTTAACACTATTGTCTAAAACATCATTTCATCATAACATAATAATCATTCATAACCAAACTCAATATATTACACGTCACTGATAAACATAAGTTTTAAACCTTAACACAAAACAAGTTCTTAGGCAAATGTAATTTAAATAAACCATTGCATGAGCAATTATTCCTTCATCAAGTGTTCCTCTCTGTAGTTTCCCCCAAGTCTTTATCCTTTCGCACCTCCCGCCCCTGATTCCTTGCAATCCGTAGCCATGTGGTCAGCTTTTCCGCATTTGAAGCACTTTGGACGATCAGGGCATTCTCGGGAGTAATGCCCACTCTTTCCACACCGATAGCACCTGTCTGTCCCAGTCCTGCATTCTCCCCGGTGCACTTGCCCACACGTCTTACATGCATCCTTGTTCCCAACCTTGGCCTTCCTCTCATCAGTTGTTGTCACCATCTCGCCAGACCGCTTAGCAGAGGTAGCCCATTTCTTCTCCTTCTTTTCCTCCACCACCACATCGTCCTCAGCCAGGTCAGCATAAACCACTTCTGTAAGTTCAACAGCAGAGTCAAAAGTAGCAGGTTTATTTGCCCTGACTAACATGCGGACTTTTTGTGGCAATCCCCTCACATAACATTTGATTCTCTGGACCTCAGTGTCAATCATATCAGGCACCAACCTAGATAGTCGGTTGAATTCGGTAGTATACTCACGATGCGTCATCATACCGGCCTTTAAATTCAGGAACTTCATCTCCGTCCTTTCAACCTCGGCATCTGCACAAAACTTCTTCATCACCAACTCTTTCAGATCGTCCCATCTCAACGCCTTGATCTCATCCCTAGTCTTTCTCTGCTCCACACTTTCCCACCAATACATAGCTTCTTCCTCAAATGACTGAGTAGCATAACCCACAGCCTGGTCGGGACGGCATTCGCTAATGCGGATAATCTTGTCCATAGTGGTTATCCATTGGAGAGTAGCGATTGCGTCTCCCAAACCAGTCAGCTTCGGCGGGTCGCATCCTTTGAAGGACTTGTAGTTACACCCACCTCGACCTCTCTTTCCATCACCAACCTCGACAGATCCAGCTTCACTCGAGTCACCCTTCCCTCCCTCACCATCCTTCCTACCATTCTCTCCTGATCCTTCAGCAATTCTTCCAGCAGATCCTTCGGGATTACCAGTCTTCATGGCAGTTGCCACAGCTTGGGCAATGGCAGCTAGAGTAGCAGGGTCAAGTTGATGTCCTTCGTTGTTGCTCGAGTTTCCTCCAGCTGCGCCTCCTTCGTCTCCGGTGTTGGAAGCTTCTTCTACCGAGGGTTGCTGGACAAGACGAGGCCTGCCACGACGTCCAGTGCGACCTCCAGTTCCAACAATTTCTCCAGCTCCAGCCATTAGTATTCTAAAAGGGAAAACACAAACGTCATCACTCTAGGAATTATTTAGCACATGATTTGTAAAGTAAGTAGTTAATGACGTTGATCAAGTGTAATTAACTATTTGCGTTACTCCTCAGGTTCTACATACTTCCCTTCATGATTTCACTTGTGCTTGTTTATACTCTTAAACAGTTAATCAGTTAAGATCAATTAATCCTATCCCTAACCTGCACTCATTCTTCATTTAGCAAATAAGCCAACATTAACAAACACCATTTACCATACACTTTACCTTTACTGAGCTTGCTTGAGTGACACATGGCTATCTTGAACTGGCATCTTCTTTCTTTCTCATTTTAAATCTCATTCTCTGTTCGAGTCTAAGCATGTAGGATGCTTAAATCTCTCGAACTTATGCTCTGATACCAACTTGTAAGGCCCCGTTACCGGTAGCCCTACTTTCGTGTTGGATTTACTCATAAACGCAGTTCTAAATATCAGAGTTAATTAAAACATTTGCGGAATATAAAAGCTTTCATAAAACATTTCATAATAAAACACGTCTTGTCTTAAAACATCATTTTGTCTTTCAAAATGAACGAAACATTAAACTTAAACGTCTTGAGTCTTCCGATGCCAGCCTCCTATTCGGTGCCACGTGTCTCCTCGAGCGAGCTGCCTCATCCTACTCACCTGCGTGCATACTAAAAGTCAGCTACGCTGAGTGAGTTCTAGTTAATCACATAATCATACAATACCTTCTTACATTTCATACTTAACCTCTTAACTTTCTTTCATACACACATAATTGCATATACTTTCATTCTTACCTTCATACTTTCTTTACATACATAATCATACGTTTTAAAGAGCCTTTCGCCCTATAACCTCACAGATATTATAAGGGTCTGGTCCCTAACATCAAAGATATTATAAGGGTCTGGTCCCTAACATCACAGATATTATAAGGGTCTGGTCCCTAACATCACAGATATTATAAGGGTCTGGTCCCTCTTTCCTCGAATATTAGTAGGGTTCGGTTTCCTAGTTCTCGAATATTAGTAGGGTTCGATTCCCTCTTCGTTACCATACAACCATACATCATACCTCGAGTATTATTAGGGCCCGGTACCCTCTTCGTAACCATACAACCATCATTTCATTCTTTTATTAACTTTATCACATTCATACACATAAGCATACATATCATACTTACCTTATACTTAGCGTTACAACCTGACAGTACGTGCAATATCCGAAGATCGTTCACGTACCGTCAAGCCATCATTCATACATATCACATTATTCACATAAGGTATACACTTATCTCTTAGGATAAGCGTATTAACAAACATATCGAGTATGCACACAGCCCCGAAAACATAACACAGAAGTGGGGCTAGAAACTCACCTGAACTCTGCTTCTTCCTCCGATAGTTGTAAATCCCTTCTTTAACTGAGCTCGGCTGACTGTATAAGTTACACGTATCAATACTCGCCTGATCTAATCTGGCGGCCTAGTATTAGCTTACTTTTACTTATCGCTTATAATTTATTTTCTAATCGAACTCGACTTTAGGCGAAGTTAAACCTTAGGCGAACTTAGCTTTAGGCGAAGTTAAACCTTAGGCGAACTTAGCTTTAGGCGAAGTTAACCCTTAGGCGAACTTAGCTTTAGACGAAGTTAACCCTCAGGCGAACTTAGCTTTTTGGCGAATTTGTCATCAGGCGAACTTAGCTTTTAGGCGAAGTTGTCATCAGGCGAACTTAGCTTTTAGGCGAAGTTGTCATCAGGCGAACTTAGCTTTTAGGCGAAGTTGTCATCAGGCGAACTTAGCTTGCAGGCGAAGTTCATCAGGCGAACTTAGCTTGCAGGCGAAGTTGTCGGCTGCAGCTACTGTTCGTCCTTAATCATCTTCGTTTCTTAACCAAATAACTCGATTTAGGTATCCACGTAATCGTCTGACCAGCGCCTACAAACCCCAACCATCAAATCGGCCTAACATCGATGTTTAAGGGGTGCGATTTAGGCATATAGGTTACGGGTTCTTTTAGGTTAACAATTAACCTATCAAATGCTAATCAATTCCAGTAATATTTGTTGTTTTAGGTTCGTTTATAACAAACTAACACAGATCTATGATTTTCCAAATCAAACCGAACCTATACGAACGATTTCTAACTATAAACGTACCTTGAACGAGTCGAACTACGAACCCGGTTAAGCCTTGATGTTGTTTTGGTCCGTCACGACGTTCCAGCACCAACAAGCTCGGGTTTTCGCCTTCGGATCTTGGTTCGTGTTGTGTCTGTTTTGGAGTGTGTAGAGATTAGGATGGATAAATGGATGGAATGGAAAGGATTGGGGTTTAAGGGGGTATTTATACTCCCTTAAGCCCATGGACCGAAGGCCCATATTTCCTTTTGGTCCATATCTAATCCCATCTAATTATCCTACTAAGTCTTCATATTTTGCTATTATTATTATCGTTCCACTAACTCGTTTATTTCACCCGGCAAAATAATATATTAAATATTACTTTAGAAATTTCGGGATGTTACACAAATAGTCCTTAACAACCTTTAAAAACGCTTAAAACGGCTAAAAATCGTATTTTCGGGAACTACAAGGACTAATATTGCCAATTCTTTCCTATTTCCGATTAAATTACAAGAAATGTTATTACAGATCCCAAGACGTTTTCTTGTTGTCCAAGTCGAAATCTCTATGTTATTATACCCGATTATGTCATTTATTGATTATTCGGTTTCCTAATATAACTATTTCCTAATAAACAAGTCTTAACCCTTAATATTTAAACAAGGCATATTATAAAATCTTAAATTATTACTTCAATACCAGCCCCCATACCTGTAATCCATGAAATTCTTCTTCCCCCATTGTCGGTTTCTTCAATTTCTTCAAGTTCTTCAAGCTATCGTTGACTTTCAAGCTTCAAGACCATTTGATCTCGATTATCTCTTGTTCCATTCATCGTTTGGGTAAGTTGTCTTCTTCAATGTTGTAGATTTTTATCTGTAGAATAAAAGCCCTCAATCAATTTTTTCTGATTGAGGGATTCTCGGTGGTCAATTAGACTCAAACCCGTTTAAGGGCATAATAGTCAACATCGTTGACTAGTCAATTTCTCATGCTTCTAGTCGGAACCGACGTTCGGTCAAAAAGACTTTTATTCTCATAACGAAATTTTAAGGCAACTTTCCAAAACCCGACTTCCGACTCGCTGTTCGGATTCTGGTCAGTACCGACTCACTTAAATCTTTAATTTAACATAACCGGAGTTCCAAACATCCGTTTGAAATGATTCCAGTGGAAATGAGTTCGTTTTACTCATATTTTCTTATCTTAAGGTTTCTGGTTTAGTTGATTTATCTCATTTGACGCCTTAGAAGACGATCTATTTAATTACTAACTCGTTTATCATTATTATTATTATTTATTTGCCTTCGATTTAAGGTGAATTTTATCATTCCCCTATTTTACTAATTTTCCACATGTTTAGGGGACATATGCGTACTTATTCCTATTTCGTATTATCTATAAATCTCAAAAAATGGCAAATGTGTAACTGTGTGTGATTGATCAAATATATGTGTTACCTTCTTACTTGTTTATTCATTTGTATTTCGGAGAGGTCCAACATATTCTCATTTGTAGTATGATCATACTATTGACCCACACTCTATTCGCTTGGCAATGGTCTTATTATTTGCTCATGGTTGATTTACCGGCACACGATTCTCTTGGCAATGGTTAATTGACACCTTATTTGCTCATGGTTTGATTTCATTACCGTAATTTATTGCGTTTTGCTTATTTCTTTTATTTATTATATTAATATTATATCATTGCAAAAACTGGTGATAATCTTACTCAACATGTGTTGTTGACAAACTCTATTTTCTACGCATATGCAGGTTTCTTTTTGAATTGAAGTTTGACATGAAGGACATCTAGAAAAGATCATAGGGAACTTAATGAAAACTATTTTAATTTAAATCTTGATTGGATTACCTGTTTTAAATTATTTATTTGTGTTTGAATATTTTTGCACTGTATTTGGAAATAGTTAATTTAATAGATACTGTCACATTTTATTTATGATAGTATCTTCGAGTTGTGAAAAATCGGATCACGCCCCGGCATTTCCGCCTTAGGTTGGGGTGTGACACCCTACGGTGAAAACTTGACGGTGGTTTTAGCCCTGTAACCAACCATTGTAAGACTATCAGATGTGTTCAAGTATTTGGGTGAGTATTTAATCATGAATCATGATGGATTTGATTTATGTTACCTAGAAGGCAATTAACTTGTTTTTTTTACTTAATTTGATGATGACCCATCGAAAAACTTAGCGCATAAGGAGCTGTGATGTCACCCGGTGGTTTTCCGTTAATAAGAAAACCAACAAAACCCTCGTTACATGCAGCACACCATGAGGGGTTTCAAGAAGGCACCATACTAGCATGGTAAAAGGAATGGGCCCTTGTGAATTCTAAGGAGCAACGCTCTAGGTGGGGTTATTTTGTTAGGTTAAGCCGCTTTATTGGAAACGTATCAAATGAGAAAATGAGAAGATTTTATTATAAAATTTTCACACTTTATTATAAAATCTTCTCATCGGCAAGATTATAATTGTTTTTCCTCCTATTCTTTTTTTTTTAAAAAATTGACTTGTGAAGCCAAATGTTGAATATCTAACTTTAATTAGAAGTAAGGTTGTAAACGAACCGAACGAACACAAACAAGACCTTCATGTTCGTTCGTTAATGAAATAATTTTTTCATGAACGGTTCAAGAACACTTACCGAACGAGATTTTATGTTCGTGTTCAGTTACTAAGGAAATGAATGTGTTCACGAACATAAACGAACACAAATAAAATCGGCAAAGCCTAGAAATTGAGACTGATATATTCATCAACGTGAATAATAAAAGCTTGTAAACAATTCGAACGAACATGAACAAGGGTATGTTAGTGTTCGTTCATTTCGCTTTAAACAGAAACGAATGCTTAATCGAACGAATATTTAAGTTTTTGTTCGTTTATTTAAAATTGAACACTTGTGTTCGTTTAACATAATTCAACAAAGATAAATGAACATAAATGAACACAAATTAGCAAATACAAAACTTTTTAAGTAGATAACTTATCCAAAAAATATTTAATTATTTTCTATTAACACATAAACGAACATAAATAAACAAACATAAATGAACATAAACGAATGTTCATGAGCATAAATGAACGAACGAAACATGTGTTCATGTTCGTTCGTTTAATTAAATGAACACAAATTTTTTGTTCATGTTCGTTCGTTTATTAAATAAACGAACATAAACGAACTTTCTGCCGAATTGTTCACGAAAAGTTCACTGAACGTTCGGTTCGTTTACAGGCCTAATTAGAAGACTACCCAAACGACATTATACAATTGGTGTGAAAATTTTATAATAAACTAGGTACAAATAATTGGAAGTCATCATCAATTAGCTAGTTCGCCATTATGTTTCCTTTAAAATACATTCTTTTTGTTCTCTATAATTTATGTATATTGTCTCTATTTGAAAAGAAACAACCATGAATCTAACTAATAAATGAAAATGAAATAGCAAAATGGTGAAAAAGATATTCATTAAATATTTTGAGTACAAAAGACACCATTCCCATCATAAATACCAATAATAGAATTAAAAAAAAAAAAAGCCATTAAATTTGATTTCATAGTCAATGATGTTCGGTCTAACTATTCAGAGTTGGAAAGGTTAACCCACTTATGTCGGCTTCTGGCCCGAGAGGTTTCAAGTTCAATTCCTAGTTCACATACGCTTTGAAATATGGACAAAACCACTGTAAGAAGGATTCAACTAATGTAAGGTGGGCTTTATGATGTAAGTCTTTCGAATTAAGTTTTCTAACAAGCTACACTTGGTTGTTCAAAAACAAAATCGAAATTACTTCTCAATCATTTCCTCACTTTTATCTTAAATATATATAAATAAAACCTTTAAAAGCTCTGTTGCTTCCTACATTCTCTCAAGCCAACAAAATGCCTTACTTGTAAATAAAGCATTCTTATGCATTTGACCCGAATTCACGGACATGGGCCCCACCAAACCTTATAGCCCTTAAACGGGTTATAACAATAATTAATTTCAAATTGATTATTTAGGCTTTTGATCGGAAGTAGGATATAAGTCGGTTAACGTAAAACTTAGCAGAAAAGATACTCCAAATAGCTTGATTAGCTTCAAATCGGATGTTTGAACTTCAAGTTAACAAAAATTAAGCTATTTTGAGCATCGTTTCGTGTCAAGTTTTATATCAATCGACTCATATCCTCTTTCCAATCAAAAGCCCTAAAAAATCAGTTTAAAATTCAGAAAAAATTTAACTTCGTTAATTTTTTTTAACGGGTGACCCATTGAGAGCCAATTTTTTTAAATTTGGGACCACCAGTGAAAATAAATTAAGTTGAGATTATTGTCGACAATAGTAGTTATTTGAGATTATTAAAATCCCATTTACAAAAATAGATATTAGCGACCGTATAGATCGAATGGCCACTCTCAGTTTTTTTAGTTAAGATTGATTACCCAAAGAAAATCATGGACTTGAGGTGACAAAAAATGTTAAAGCAAGAAGAAACAAAAATCTAAAGTCAAATCATGAACCTTGCCATTATATGTTTATTGCAATCTCCATTTGAAAGAACCAATAACGAATCTAATACTACATCTAAAAGTTACTACGAAGAAGAAGATAATAGTTATCTTTCATAGATTCGAAACCATATTAACGAGATAAAAAGCCAACATCACATTTTTGAGGTGGTCATTATGGTTTTTTTTATAGATGGCTCAGCTTTGATTCTTGGCTCATGCACGTATTTAGGTATTAAACCCGGGTTTTTAATATCCGAACCTGGTCCTATCCGTAGGGTATGGATAGGGTATGACTATCAATGCTGAAACCCGAACCCAAACCCGTACCCGATATAAACCAGATAATACCCGAAACCCGGTTATAGTAATACCCGAAACCCGGGTTTTTTGCATACCCGAACCCCGTTTTTTTGCATACCCGAACTAGATTTTTTTGCATATCCGGATATTAGTGTTTGTGCAATTGTGTATGTGTGACACTTGGCAGTGGTTGTGTGGCTACCCACAGATTTATAGCCTACGGATCTTTTATGAACCACATATTTGATATAAATATTATTTTGAGCAACGCCTTTTGATATACCAAACAACAATTTGAAACACAAAATATATGTTTTTTATATCATTGTTTAGTAGTTTGCATATGTTTGAATGAACTTTGAAGTTTATATGCAAAAAATAGAGTTAGAATAAAAAAAACGAAGCAGACTTGTTAACAGAAGAACGCTGCAGAAAAATGGTTTTTTTAATACCCGGAAATAAGGTATTCAAATACCCGGAAAACGGGTTTTTTTCAAAACCCGGAAATAGGGTATTCAAATACCCGGGTATTAAAGACCCGCTTCAATACCCGGACCCGAACCCGACCCGGGTATTACTAATACCCAATTTTCCGATGTCCGATCATACCCAAACCCAGTTCCATACCAAACCCGGGTTTTTTTAATACCCGATTTGTGCACCTCTAAATAGAGATGACAAGTGTTATAATCCTCTGAGATAAACACCGTTGCCATTGTTACATATGCATTTAAAAAAAACATATATAAAAACAATATAAAAGTTATAATACCTATTCTTTTAACAAATATTAGTAATATACTAAATAATACTGTATATATAGATTCCCTAGTTTGATCGATGACGACGTCAAATTATTGTTATTTATGTAACCCATATTGACACCTATAGTTGCTAGTTTGATCGATGGCACGCATTCGATTTTTTACTGTAAGTTGTAATTCTTTATTGAATGGAAAGCAATCCGTCTTTTATCATTTTAGATGGTATAAGAGCCACCTTTGGCTCCCTAGTCCCTACCACCTCAATCGCGCCACACACATACATATAAATCTTAGTCATCTTCACTTGACACAATACCTAGACAAGGCGACGTGTTGTCACGGCTGCTCTTTTGTAGCGTGCCATGGATGTCGCCCCAAACCCACTTCCTTCCACTTCTTTAGTTACTTATTATCTTTTTGTATTGCATTCTATTATAGTTTCGTTACGGTTCAAGTTTCCAAAACTAATTGTACTCGATTTTAGACTTTGATATTCGGCCTTAATAGTATTGTTTTGATCACTAGAAATCCTCTTATACAAGTTGTCATAACAATTAAATTAATACATAAGGTTGGTTTCATTGATTTTTAATTGAGCCACATCCATCAATTAAATTACTACTCACTACTACTCACTACTGGCCTCTACACCTCTTTGATCTTTGCATCTAATTTTTTATGATTACATGTCAAGTTGAGACGGATCTCTCTAATTGATTTATCAAGATTAAAGCAATATAATTCTAGTTGTGATATTGATTGTGTTTATCCTTCCTAGGACAATGAACCAAAACAGGGGGAAGCCGTCTGCCGCACCAATGTCAAATCATCCTTACCTCAGTTTCTGTATCGAGTAGTTTGTTGTCGTGCCGAGGCTCCGACTGACCACGATCACGTTGTCGCTCCTTTACTTGACTACGCTCCTCCAATGTCCCTTGGCAAAACTACGAGATCACTAACTTTAAGGATATTGATTATTTTTAGGGCAGAATCATGAAGAATATGGATTTTTTGCTGAATTTTGGAGATGCACATAGAAAACAAGATCGTGACTAGTTTTTTTTTTTTTAATTACTGTTCTTTTCTTTTATGTTTCCTTTTCTTATTGTCTTCCATGAGTGCCTGATTTTCCACCGCTTTTACTGTGAGGGGAGTATTGAAACATATAGTATTTAGAATTTAGTATCAAACTCACGGGTCTATTATATACAGAATACAATAATTGATTACCTTACAGTAGGTACAAAGCAACCTATATTCATGAAATTGATAAATGAAATCACATTACACGATCTCGAAATCATCAACCTATATTGAGCTTAATTGTGGATGCTGAGCGTAATTATGAAAACATATCTGGATACGAACGTAATTAGATTTTAACCTTAAACGCATTTTGTAATTAGCTTGATATTCATTCGCGTATCTAATGCATGTTAAGCATTTATAGTAATCCTCTATTCAATAGAATACAATTAGTCTTTTACCATCTTACATCTCGAAGCGAACACTAATAGAAAATTAGGACATGGGGTCAAGAGACATTTAAGTGGAAAAACTGACCCCAATTAAAATATATCTTGAGTCCCCACACTAGGTCCTGAGTACATTCTAAGAAATGTTAACCATCCAAACACAAATGCTAGCAATAATAGTTGCTTACTAGTCAATCTAGTCTAAACAAAAGTTAATGGATTGAATTGTATAGTATAGTATAGCATAAGGTTGCACAACTCTTCCCTCACATAATATAAATAGATATATGTGAACAAACACAAAAGCCTAAAGTTGCCACACATTAGATAACAAAAAGAGAGAAAGAGAGAGAAAGAGTATGGCTTTAGAGACGCTTTCTTCCAATGAGCTCCTCAACTTCATAATCTATGACACCATCTCTGCAACCCCTTTTACCTGCAATGACTCATCTGAAACCACCACCACTACTAATAATAATCCTTGTAGCAGCTTCTTCATCCATCTCCAAAACCAAAACCAAAACCAAAACTCAAACCCTAATCCCATATCTGAAGAACTTGCAGGAACTGCAATGGATATTATGAGTTCTAATTCTTCTCTCACTACAACCACTGCAAAGATGTCTTTGGCAGTGCAAGCTTACAACAACAACAACAACAACAATGATATTAATATTAATATTAATAATAATAATAATAATAACAATAATAATTTAGGAGTTCAAAAGAAGAAAAGGAGAAGAAGGCCTAGGGTTTGCAAGAACAAAGAAGAAGCTGAAACTCAAAGAATGACTCACATTGCGGTCGAAAGAAACCGCAGGAAACAAATGAATGAGCATCTTGCTGTCTTGAGGTCTCTCATGCCGGAATCATACGTTCAAAGGGTTTGTTTCTTACTAAATGTATATCTTAATTTTGTATTGAATGTATAGGGTTTAGTCTTCATGAATTGTTTAATTTGATGGATATATAATGTTTTTGAATAAAGTTGTATAATGCAAAAAGCATTTTGCATATGTGGAATTAAATTAGAACATGATTAAGTGCTACAAAAAGTAATCATTATACATATATTTTTTTCTTATTGTCCTTCAAAAGAACACATTGGAATTCACTTTTGTTCTTTCTAAAGAGTGTTTTTTTAACAATTTTATGAAGATTATGAAATTATATTTTAAAATTTTAACAATAAAATTTTAAAATTCATCTTCACCAATTTAAACAGCTGTGTAACATCTCTCTCTCATGGTACAAAATCTACAAACACTGTAGTTAACAGTGTTTGATATCTATAAAAGCATTCTCTTCTTTTTAGAGATCCTTTTTCTTGTCAATTTGTCGGATGCAATGAACAACAATAACATGCCAAAGTTTTACGGTTACAAATGGTTGACTTCATTGTTTAGGCTTACAATATTAATAATAATAATAATAATAATTAGTTCATAGTGCTGGAAATTTAGTATAGTAATTATTGTAATTTAATTATTATTACTAAATGTGACTATATTTGAATGAGAAATCGATAAATTGCAAGAGTTAAAATTTTTTAATAATGACGGTTATACCCCTTTGTGTTAAATTTTTCTAGGGTGACCAAGCTTCTATAGTTGGTGGTGCTATAGAATTTGTGAAGGTGCTTGAACATCTTTTGCAATCTCTTGAAGCTCAAAAGTTTATGACTCAACAACAAGAAGAAGGTGGACAAGATAGTTATAATAATTTCACAAAGTTATCACCTCCATTTTCACAGTTTTTTTCTTATCCACAATGCACTTGCTCTCAAATTCCCAACAAGTACGCTTCAAAAAGCAAGGCAGCCATTGCGGACATCGAAGTCACTTTGATTGAAACGCACGCCAATCTTCGAATCATATCGCGAAAACGGCTCACTCAACTCTCAAAAATGGTGGCTTGTTTTCACACACTTCATTTGTCTGTGCTACACCTTAATGTCACCACCTTGGACCCTTTGGTTCTCTACTCCATCAGTGTTAAGGTATGCAACTAAATTAACTATCAGCTGTTATCCGATAATAATCCATCAGGGTCGGCTCAAAAAATGTGGAGACCTAAATCGAACAAGATTTTGTGGCTTTTTCATGACAATTGTTAGGGGGGGGATTTCTTTATTACAAGTTTTGAATTCATAACCTATACTTAGTAACAATTAAGCTTACCGTTACACCAATACGGTACTTTGAATTTACTTTACACATTATAATATATCTATATATAATGTTTTTTAAGACTTGAAGCCTTAATTAAGTGTGGGCCTAAAAGCCTAACTTATTTTCGCTATCCCGTGAGCCACCCCTGTAATTCATACCTACACTTTGATAAATGTTAATCCTAATTTTTCATTTTTGTTGTTAAAAGTAATCCCGGTATCATAATCATCATAGATTTAACACTCGATTTACATACTCGATTTCACTACTCACCAGTACGTTTCTCCATTTTGTTTATAATTATTACTATTAGATAAATCGAGTGAAAATCAAGTATAAATCTATAACGACTACGCTACCAGGATTGCTTGAAGCAACAAAATGAAAGATACGATTATCACAGGTCAAGTTTTAAATTTGAATTATTATTATTCGTCAATAAGTTATAGTAAGTTAAGATTATTGAAACCAATTTTCCTTAAATTAAAGGGTTGTTTTCACGTAAAAAGAGAGGAGATGGCTACGTCTAATTAAATTAAACGGTATGTATAGGATGTGATATATTGCTCATGCAAAAGTGTGCTTAGAAAATGACTTTACATTGGATGACTTCACAATGCCAAAAAACCAGCTTTTGAGATACTACCAGTGCTTTCCTTTTTGATCATTAGACACCATATTCTTTTTCTTGGAAAATAAAACTTTCATCATGGTCAAGGAAATAGAACTAACCAAGGGGTCGGTCTATCCAGTTTTTAACTTTTTTTGCAAATATAGACGTGGTATTCTCCAATAATTTACCAATAATACATTACAAGACATCATTTTGGAAGAAAAAGAATTATATATTTAAATATTATCACCATGTGTGACCTAATTCCGTTAATGTTTTTAGAAGTGATGGGCAGAAAAAGATGTTTGTTTCCAAAAACAACATTGTTTCCAAGTTTTGTTTGGTTGTCTTATATTTAAATTTAAGGAAATATTATTCAACATATTTGTGTTGATATATGTTAGCATATATGTAGTTAACGTATATGTTAGCATAGTTAGCGTATATGTTAGTGTAGTTAGCACATATTCTTATCTATAAATACTTGCTTGCAATCACTTTTAGAAATTGAATGATAATCATGAATTGAATTTTACAATTTGAAACATCAATGAAATAACATTCAAGAAATAATATGTAGGTGGACGAAGGATGCAGACTCAACTCAGCAGATGAGATAGCAGGTGCAGTCCACCAGATGCTTCGAATAATTGAGGATGAAGCTATCCTATGTGTTGATTCAATAAACTAGAACAAATAGTTGCTCGTGTGTTTAACCCTTTGTGCTTCTGTATAATCACCATAATGCCTCTCTCTCTCTCTCTCTCTCTGATTTTACTTCATGTATGATGGTAATTGTCTAGTTGAGTTAGATGTTTTCAAAGATTAACTGAGTGATGTGAGTTGAATGGTGAGAGTTTTATGCTGTCAACATGTATATAATCATTATTAAATGTCGGTGATTTGCTGAGGAAATCAATTTAGTAATTGCATAAGTGGATTATTGTTGTGTTTAGTGGCTGGTTTTCCTTATGGTTTCATTCTGGATATCTCAGGTTCGAATTTCAGCTTATGTGCGGGTTCTGAAATATTCATAGCACCACTATTAAAGGGACTCGAACTTGGGTAGGGTGTGGTTGAGGAACAGCCCTTAATGGACCTCTCGACAACCATTTGTGCGAAAGGCGGTAAAAAAAATAATAATTAAGTAAATTAAAAACAAGCTTTTAATATTTGATTTTCTTTTTACTTTTATCGAAAATGTACTTTGGAAAGTTTAGTTTGTTTTATTTTCAAGAAAGTTGAAATGATTATCAAAACTACCCAAATTTGTTAATTTAGGGTCAATGAAAGAAGGCAAAGAGAAAGACAAATAGTACAGCACAAATTCCCTTTTACATTTGTAATTTTATGGTTTATATGTATGGATATCTTCAAATTTGCACTCTTCACATGCAATGCCAAAACTTTGGGGAAGAGAAATCTGAAAAGGGGTTGTTGCTTCTGTGTCATGCATGCAGACATTCATGTTTTGGTCTTCACAAACTTTAAAAAAATTCATCATATAACAATGTAAGAAATTGTTGGTTGCTTGTAAACTCCATTGTGCGTTACCAATGGATTTTCGTCGTTAGGCTATGTTAATGGTCGTCAATGAATCAATGATACTCCTATACTCTACAGCGGTGCAATTTGCAATTATTTGCATTCAATGAACAACCCACATATGGTTTGCGTTGCGAAATCGGCCGACGACATAAAATCATTGGGTTTATATCTTTGGATAAAAAACCATTCTACGTTTAAATACGTTGTTTAGAAAAATTGGTGTAGTTTCGCTGTGTAACATTCGTTGTATTTGTTAGTCTCTAGCGTCTCATTGGTTTGAATGAAATTTACCATTTCAAATAATAATAATAGAATAAAAAATGCAACTCTTTTTAACCTAAAGGGTATATCAAGAGGGGCCATATTGTCCATTATGTAAAAATGCAAGTGTACAAAATATATATATGGTCCTTCACTTGCAAAGGCATGTGCCCTTAATTGACATATCAACACCATGTCACCATCTTGTAACTAGAGGGCTCCTAGATTACAACATATATATTAGAATAATCTATCTTGTGGGTAAAAGGGTTACCTATAATTGTAAGTTTATTGACTATATGAATTAGCAGTTTGAGACAAAAGAATTCAAGCATATATGAACACTTTTGTGGTAACTTTGGTACATCTTTTTGAATTTGATCACAAACCTGTTACTGTTGAAAATCCTTTTCAATTCAGCTAATTAATGTGTTCTAAATTTAATGACTTTAATGAAGATAGACAGACAGACAGACAGATAGATAGATAGGGCATTAGTTTCCTAAGACTCCAAGAACATAGTTATATATATATATACACACACACACACACACTCTATAGTCTTGGATGTAATTTGGTGGTTGTTTACTGTGTGTTTTTGTTGATTGTGTTGGTGTCTCTAGCTTCTTAATTGTTAGAGTGTTTTTAATGGGTTTTGTTGGTCATTCAAAAAAAATTTATAATGCAAAGCAAAGCAAAGCAATATAATAAGTGAAGTGAGTTGATCCTTTGGTAAGTATATTGTTAAGGACGAACCCAAATACATTTTTTTATATATATTTTAAGAAAGTGTAAAGTTGAATTGAAGCATAAATTTGATTATCATCAACTTAGTAACTTACTCTCCCAAAGCTGAAACGGGAGCATCTATTCCTCATTAATTAGTCTGGGGACTTATTTCTCACAAGGACGTAATTGGCATCTTGATTTGGAAGAAGTATTATTGCGTGGCGGGAAATTTTGATCGAAATTTCACATCTCACTTTGCACTTGACCTTGCTCAAAATTTTAAGTTTGAATGTATTAGTAGCTTAGATGAAATATATTAGATTTTTTTTTTTAAATTAGTGTTAGTGAAAAAAGTATTTATTATTTTTATGTTTTTTAAAAACTATTTACCAAACTATTGTTTTACATTTATTTTGTGTTCACCTTTTAGTTTTAAATCGACATATTAGAGTCTTTTTAATTTTTTTATTAAGTTAATCAATTATCTATTTTATATCACATTTTCTATATATTTTATTATTTTTATCCAATCAATTCAATGTCTTTTTTATCGATCTACCAACCCCCTAGTTTTTACTAGTACGAATCTTTTCTTTTTATTTCTTCTTTTACTTGGTTTCTTTTTTTTTTTCAAATATATTTTTTTTTTGTTTAAATATATCCATTTTACAAATTTGTTCTTTAAATTTAGTTCTGATATCTTAACGAATCTAAGATACCAAATGAATTTTCGTCGAATAGTCATCGCAACACTAGGGTTCTACCAACGCTCGATTTTACCAAATTTTTTTTATATATATGTTTATTTTACGAATTCAGTTGATATCTATTAGGCTTGCTACGGCTAAACCCAAAAAAGAAATTTGTAAAATGAACTTACTTAAAACAAAAAAATTTGGTAAAACCCAAACGTGATCGCGACCATTCGACGGGAATTCGGTTGGTATCTATTTGGCTTGTTATGGTGCTGGAACAAAACCCAAAAACTCAATTCGTAAAATGAGCATAGTTAAAACAACAACAATCAGTAAAGTTGGGCATTAATGAAATACAAACTTTGTGGCGACTATTCAACATGAATTTGATTGGTATCATTTAGGCTAGTTAAGATACAAAAACTATACTAAAAAACAAATTTGTAAAATAATATATCTAAACAAAAAAAAAAGTAAATAATTTTGAAAACCAAAAAAAAATAAAAGAAGTGAAAAGAAAAGATGCGCAGTTGAGTTAGGTGGTGTTTGTTTTTGCTTAAAAAGTTTGCAGGAGGCTTATATCTGCGGGCGCGCAGACAGAAGCTTCTGAAAACTGTTTGTTTTTTTTAAATAAGATCTGCAAACTGCTTTTATGGTCTTAAAAAAAAGCTATTGTTTAACTTCTTCAAATTCTTAACATCCTACTAACACCCAATGTCCAACACCACCACCACCACCCATCATGCGCTGCCACCATCACCACAGTCCACCACCACCCACCGTCAGCCACCACCACCACCGTCCACCACCACCAACCACCGTCCGCCACCACCACTATCCATCACCGCCACCACCCACCGTCCACTACCACCACCCTCCACCACCCACCCACTCGTCGATCACAACCATCGTCCACTACCACCACCCACCGTCCGCCACCACCACCCACCACCACCACCTACCATCTACCACCAACACCATCCACCCACCACCACCACCACCCACCCGTCGGCCACAACCATCGTCCACTACCACCGCCCACCGTCTGCCACCACCACCCACCACCACCACCTACCATCCTCCACAAACACCGTCGACCACCCACCACCATCGCCGTCCATCACCACCACCACCCACCGTTCGCCACCACCACCTACCATCCGCCACCAACACTGTCCAGCACCCACCACCATTACTGTCCATCACCACCACCACCCACAGTCCACAACCACCATCGTCCACCGTCCACCACCAACTATTTTACTAGTCTACAGATGTTAAATGACTTCTATCTACTATGATATGTATGATAGGTAACTAATTTTCATCTTATGCAGACGATACCCAGTTTATAAAATAAACAGTATTATATTTTCATATTACAGACCTTCAGACCACATCTTCAGTTGCAGACATGAAAACAGATGAAATCAGATTGCAGACAATTTTTGTCTTAAAAAACAAACACACCTTAGTAAAAAAAATTAAATAAATAATAGATAATTGATGAACCACATAGAAAAATTAAAGAGACTATACGTTAATTGAAAAAAGTAAAAAGAAATAAAAAAACACTAGTTTGGTAAATAGTTTTTAAGGAACACTAAAGTGATAAATAATTTTTCGGTCAACCCTAGTTTAAGAAAAAACTTGATATATTACATCTATCTATAATATATATAAATGAAAACCCTAAAATCCTACGTGTCGCGATGTGGTCGCTCCCCCCCTTTTATGAAAGCCACCAGATTGTTTGATTTTTAAATGAAGGCTCTCATTGATTTAATCCAAATTCATGGGTATGGATTTTACCAAAACCAGATAGCTCTTAAACGGGTTATAACATCTCATTACATTAAAAATTAATCTCATCAAATATTTGATATGAAAATCCTAAAATAGGGATATACTAAAAATTAATATCCTATTTTATTTAAAAAAAGAGATTATTTATATTTAAGAAACAATTTTCTGATAAAGAAAATAAACGGGTAATGGGTATCACCAAACCCAGATAATTTTTAAACCGGATTATAACATATCATTTATTTGTGAAACCAATTCATCGTCAAACCTCAAGTATATTAATTATTAACTTTCTAACAATAAATAAAATTAAAATCCAAATATACATATATAAATATTAAAAACGAATAATGTAAAACAACCTCCATATTACGGGGGATAAAATCTAGTATACATATAAATTAAGTTGAACAACTCACTTTCATTCACTTCTAAATACAAAAGTTAAGATGAATCTAGGCTAGAGTTGGGTTTTAATAAGTCCTAAATTTAGTTGTGTAAGTTTTTATGTTTTTTAATAGTAAATTTATCATTAAAATCAAAACAATTACAATAAAGTGGCAGACAAACGGGCAACAAGCTGCGTCGCAACCCCCTTTTGAATAGCAAAACCAATTCTACTAAAAACAAAGCGTTGGGTCGTAGGAGACGACAAAGTACCTCGAACGACACGCTGAACCCTGTTTAGAAAATTCACGGCCTCCGGGGCCAGAATGTTTGGAACGCTTTTAAACACGATTTACCACATTATAATGTTTATTTTTATTTTAGTTCGTACATTTATCTCATCTATATCATATCTATTTTGTGAAATACAGTTTTGGAGGAAGAGGTCTGCTTTTGAGGGTGGATGATTATTTTTGTAGGTATGAAGTGATTGTGAAGATAGTTGAGAACTTTGA
Organism: Bidens hawaiensis; assembly: GCF_021521415.1. Taxonomy (NCBI): domain Eukaryota; kingdom Viridiplantae; phylum Streptophyta; class Magnoliopsida; order Asterales; family Asteraceae; genus Bidens; species Bidens hawaiensis. The sequence continues at coordinate 873,408 of NW_027491500.1, forward strand.
AATATTTATGATGATAAAGAAGCTTGGGATTTAGGGATGTTAGCTTAAAGTTTGGTGGCGTGGAATGCATATTCAACCAATACTATTGTAATTTCAATACCGTGAAACCAATAAATTTGTTAGGACGAAGCCCCTAACTAAATGAGGGCTTGGGGGCAGCACCACAGGTTGCAGGATCATATGCGGTTCAAGAAGCAAAGTTGGATTATCAAATTTAACTGATTCAGCATTTCAAAGTTGTATAAAGTTAATTGAAGCCCTGATAGATCTTTGATCGACATGCAAGATAAATTATTTTTAAGAAGATTGGTAAAGACTTTTAGTTAGTATGAATGGTAAATGACTTTCTTATAGGTAGAAAATGAGTCCTTAGAATTTTCTTAGGTAGATCAAATATGGAATTCGTAAACTTCATAAGTGTTTTATCATGATAAATGGCCTGGTCATGACATGCCATTTTAGATTTTGGTGGCAAATCCAACATAAGTCACATGCCGGAAAAAGGGGAGCGTGAAACCGACACTAATCAAAGAAAGTCATCAAAGCTTCAGTTTGAAAGTTACGGTGTGACCAATTATGTATGCTAAGATGATTAACATATGAAGAAGTGATCTCTCTAGTCCTTAAAGTTGAGACAACTACTTTTATCAATTTCCCTTGATTTCCTTAGTGTTAAAGCTCAAATATAGTTTCGTATACTTTTCAAAGAATTTATTTTTTAAAGAGATAAATGGATCAACTTATCCACGATTAATGCATAGTTCAACCATGTTATCGACCATTGAGTTTCTGGACCTCTTTCCCTCCGTCTCTACTTGACCATTTAAACAATCTTTTCACACATATGCTGACTCGCCTCTTGCAAAACACCGTACACACAATGCATTCCCACTCTAGAGTGATTTCATTGATCCTAGAAACCTCAAGAATATCAAGCATAAAAATACTAATATCTGTAAAACAAAAGCATAAAATCACTTGCAGCTTTTATGTACTTCAGGATCTCTTCTACATATGAATAAGGGAGTAGTATATATGATATCTATGCCTTAAAAAGATACACCCGTATTTCCATCTTAGTGAGACATTATAACATTGATCTCTACTGATTTAGTGAGAAATTTCTTAATCGACGATCAAGTAGTGTACATATAGTGATGTTGCTAATCTTCATAAGAAGCGGCATATATAGTGATATATCATGATGGTTGTGTTATGATATCTTTCTAATTCTACCTTTCATTTAATGTTCCACTCTTGTAATTATTGTAAAAAGTGATACTTATTCCCAATACGTATTAAATAGACATGTCCGCTACCCCTCTAGGCTTAACAAAGTTGAAAGAACTTCATTACAATTTATTTAACATTAGTATCATGTATATTTTTTAACAATGGAAATAGAGAGATGTTACACGTAGATAAGGGCCGTGAGAGTGATACTCGTAGGACGTGTACTAGTGTACGAATAAGGGATAATTAAGTTTTTTTATTATTATATAAGACTCATTCTTTAGATAATCATGAGTTTATTTTTATATACTCTAATCATTGGAAGTGTAAACCAATTCGGGCCTATATGACATGACCGATCAATATAATACTCTGGACATAGCTTCTCAATTTAAATAGAAAAATTGGATTTTAATAATTTTAACTATAATATATTGAATAATAACTGAGTGTAGTTCAAAATGTCAGATGGGATTTTAATAATTTTAACTACAATCTTAACTTTAACCTTTTTTTTTTGTCAATGACAATGCCATTAGACATTATAGTTATAAATTTACACTTTTTTTACTTGATTTCTTTCACAATAATGACTATGAATGAAATAAGGCAAGCACAAGCAAAATCAGGTAGAAATCATATGTAACTTGAGTGTAAAATCAATGATAATTATGCTACTAGGATTACAATTGCAACAAAAATTAAAATTCTGACATTGGTCAAAGTGTAAGTACTAATTATTATCGGTCAATAAGTAATAGTTTGGAATATTAAAATATAATTTTCAATTAATTAAATCTGCACATTGTGATGAACTCAACTGGGTTATCAATCTTGTATGTATGTATGTATGTATGTATATGATTCTCTCTTAACATTTGTAATGTTTTTTTTTTCTTGGAAAGCTATGCTAACTTAAATTTTTTTTTTTTTTTTAAAAAAAGACTGCTTACAAACTTGTCACACAGTCTAGACTCAGTCTAGAGTACAAGGATTAAAAAAACAACCAAAGAAACTAACCCATTGAATAAACTAAAACGGAAAATTAATGAAATTAAATAGGCTTCACTTCCAACTCTAGACTCAATCTCTTGTTTTGATTAATGCATACCCAATGGAATGACATTGCTTTAATGTCATTAATTACTTTCCCATTGAAAATGCCATATTATATGATTAGTCTTTATAAAATCATCACTATTATTGCATTAGTTTTCTAAAACTAAGGTCGCATATGTTACCATGTTATCCTAGGTGGTCCTATGTTGGATAATAGATTTGCGGTCTAGAGATACTCACATGGGAAGTGTCATCATTGGCTTTTTTGACTTTTAACAATTAATGAGAATGTGAATCAAAATGACAAAGTTATCTTGATGATAAGATAAAGGTTGATTTAAACCAATAAAGATGAAGCTAAGAGTTGAATGCAGGCAACTCATTCATGTGTTAGTATGCTTACTTACGCCCCACCCTTGTCCATAATGCCTACAATATGTCTAACACAGCCAAATTAACCCCACACATTTACACACACACAAGTTTCTATATGTGTTATCTTCTTGGTAATAGATAAATTAAAACCAATGAAATAAAAGTGTGTCTAGCTTCGTCGTCTACAAAGTGCCGTATGACAGAGGGTGACAGAACACATGGCTTTGCTTCAAAATAGAAAACATATCCTTTCACAAATTTCAGTAAATATATATACATATATATAAGCACTAGCCGGGAACTAGCCTATGATATATACATATATTTAAAATAAAGTGTAAGTGGGAGAAGCTTTTGTGTTTTAATATTTGCTATCATCATAAGGAAGTATAAATAAATTAGTTATTGAAAATTATGCTTTTAATTTAGCGTTTTTAGTATTAATGATTATCCTAAAATTAAACCACATAATTCAAACAAAATATAGTGTTTTCTTTTCAAAATTCATATGTGAAATGTTATTTTCCTTATAACAATTATTTAGATTTTTTAAGATACTTGACATAAGGCGTTGACGTTGGTTTGTTTATAAAAGTTCAAAGTTACAAAAAAAAAATACTTGAAATAAGACTATACGAAATGGTGTGAAAGAAAGCATTCGGGAAAGAATTTTGGGTCAGTTTCATAGTGAGGTGGCGGTGTTCCCGCTCTTCGTATTCTTCCTCTTTTCAACACGATATTTTCTCCTGACATTTTGCAAATCATTCTAATCCTTCTTCCCTAGACCACTCCTTCCTCAGTCATTGTTAAATAATAATAATAATAATAATAATAATAATAATAATGAGTCTTTGTTAAAAAAAATGGAACTCTTTGACTTGCCAGTATCGAAATTGATTTTTATTTTTTCTCATCATTTGTATATTTTTGAAGAAAAGTAATAATAAAGAAATAAGGTGGTTTGGTAGCATGCAGAAGGGGATTGGATCAATGTGGTTTGTGTTGATTCCAATATAAGATCCACATATAAAACAAGTTGTCACTCTCTTCATTAAGTATTTCTGTCATTTTATGATATCCCTTCGTTGACATGCAAAATTGTCCTACCGAAAGGTGGACCCTATTCATGCATATTTTTTGTCATGTGTCCTCTCTTTATCTCCTTTATAAATATATTATACTAGATTTAGAACCCGCGTATTATACGGGCTAAGCAATTAAATTTAATAAGTTACAAATGTATAAACAAAAGGATGATAAATTAATAAAAATGTTAAAAAGTTTTTCTCATTATGCATAGATTTAGAGTATTTATAGTATTTATTGTTATTATTTTTAAGGGTGGTTTCTCTTTATCATTGAGGCTTCATCATACATATGGTTAGTTATAATTTACTATATTAATAAACAATATTGTACTCATTTTATACAACTCGTGTGCTCATGTGTTTTGCGAGAATAGTCATATTTGTTTGGCATAAGCTCAGTTTTGCTTTCATTTAAATGAACTCTAATTTCTTTTCTAAGCTTAATTTCTTGAATTTTTTATTTTACATTACATTTAGAAATCTTGTTCCAGTCTATTTGACACGTCAAAGATAATCATAACCAAACCAAATCAACTTAATTATAAGCAAATGGTTTCCTTTATGTTTCCAACTAATATGTATAATTGTGTTATGTGATTTGAAAAGAGAACGCGTGATAAAGTGTCGACATAAATTTTGTAAAGTGACAATTGAAAAACGAAGCATCTCTAGTATACCTTTTAATGTGATAGACTCGTTTTTAATCTTAATTTGAAAAGTACTACGTAATGTAGAGAACCCATACACCACTGGATGAAAAATGTGAGTAAATAAACATGTTGTGTGAAAAAAATTCTATCACATAGAATAAAGAAAGAAAAATTTTCATTTACAACTTATAAATCTCTAAAAATCTCTTCATATACAACATTTGAAGTTCTATCAATATATTTAGATAACAAAACTCAATAACCACTTGCCACAATATTGGTGCCTAAATTCCTAAATTAAAGCAAATTGAGCATGTAACTTTCGTCTTAAGTTTGAGCAAATTTTAGCAATAACATTAGTTATATGTGTATAACTAACCCCTAGACTTTTTCTGCAAGTCTGTCTGCAAAATCAAAACATGACCGGTAATACAAACCAAATGCATAATAATACAAAAAAGTTAAAAAGAATAGACATCCCTATCTGAATTGTTTTTTAATCAAAATATTAAATTTCAGGATATCTGGTTGTAATCTCAATTTTCAAGCATCACTAAATAAACATTGCAAAATTTTGATTAAAAATTTAGTTTGATACATCTTGCCGCAGCCCAGCTGTAACCTTTATGTTTTTGAAACGTCAATGTCACATTAAAAAACCCGAGTAGACGGATATGTTTTTGTGATTTTATAGAAACTTTTAAGGTTAATTACATGCGTGCCTGTTATACCATAAAACATAATACATGATTGTATCAAAATTTTGCCTTTTTGACGACACAATACATCATAACTGCTCTTTTGACAGGAAATAAAAGACTCGCTTTTGACAGCAATTACACATTTTGACAACAAAGAGATGCACCAAAATTTGCACTTTTTAATAGGAGAAAAAATGTAATATATCGACCCTTTTAATAGGGGAAAAAATGTATTACACCAGCTTTGGCCCCGTCACCCAATGCATCACTGATGCAAAAAGCTGGAGAACAAATGTTGGTATAATTACTCGAAGTCAAGTCAAAGGAGCAATTTTCAACTAAAAAAGCCTACCTGATCTAAGAAGCCAGTTGGTTATATTACTCCAAGTTACTAATTATCCAATCAAGTAGCAATATAACTTTCACAAACCAGTGTTATTCATGGACTACATGTGCTTATTTTAATGGTATATTCTAATCAACATTAGGTCCTTACAATAATATATAAAAACGTAGCTATTAGTTTACCTGCTTTACATCGTAAAACCTAAAACAGCCCAATAGGGTATATGCTCAACGTGAAAATAAAACCGTTACATAAATTCGCATTACAGGTCAAGCATAGTCCTCTGATAGTTGGCCAAGTTTCCTGCTTCGGGAACGCCTTTGCTAGATTTTGAAAGAAGACTTTTTAACTAACAAATATTATTCCGTGTGGCTTGTAGTAGCTAATTCCCTAAAAAATATGTGTAATGTTTGAAAAGACCATTTCTTATTGTTCAATTCAATTGTAGCGTAATTGATCCACATATGTTGTAGCTTAAAATCACCAAGAGTCGGGTAAACTAATATTCGTTTTGAAATCGGTAAGTTAAGGCGTTAAGCATAGCGTGTTCTACATTTTTAAGTTAATATTTTCAATTGTTTATGTATTTTCTTACTAAATTGTAATTCTATACCAATGAATAAGCACGGAAGGGAACAAAAGATATCTATTATATTGGAAGATCTTAGACCCTGATATTGGGAATAAGTAACTACTGGCATAACTAATGCCTTGATTTTGGTTACTTACTTGCATGAAAGTAAAAAAGTTAAAATGATAGGCTGCATATACATACCTTCATATGTCCTTATGTGTGATTGTCAATAAGCTGCATTCACATCAATTACAAAAATAATAAAAGAAAAAACAATTCAATTATTAAATTAGCATTTGAACATAGCTAGAATCATATATGAGTACATCTACATAAAGTATTAGCAGATACAAATAAAACAAAATCAACCAAAATCATAATCAATGATTTCGTGTGGGAAGGATGGATAACCCTAAACTGAAGTTGTAGGGGTATGATAGAAAATTTGAACAACTAAAGATAGAAGATAAAGTCTGAACAAATCGGAATGGTAGACTTATAGTACTTACCTGTTGATGTCACAAACCGTGGTTCTTGAAGATTGAAAATATGGAACTAATTTTAAACACAAATGGCAGTGGAAGAAACGATCGAATTAGGGTTTCGATTAATTTCAGAGAGAATCACCAAAGCAGCAACGAAAGAAACGATGGATTTAGATTTAGGGTTTTAACTTATTACGGGTCATAAAGTTATATCGGTTAGCGTGATTTGATATTAACGGGTCAAAAGATCCGCCAGAAAGTAATATGAGTATTAGAAAAGTTTGGGCGGGATTATTGATGTGACGGTGAATCTCCAGGTGACATATGTCTCAATTATTTTACTTTATTATAATAGGTAGATAATTATTATTTTCAAACCTTAAATATAAGACGTTATTATTAAAAACTAAAATAGTTATTTCAAGCATCTCACTAATTTAAATAATGATGCTTATTACTAATCCAGTTAGTGATCACTTTGCGAATATCTCACTAAGCTAGGCAGTGGCTTACCTACATATTGGGAATGCCGTGTGCAAGACCCATGATTTTTTTCTTTTTAATGTATATATCGATTTATTACAACCGCCCCGATGAAAATTTTACACCGCCCCAAGAATCAATTAATTTGAATAACTCAAGCTTGTTTTAAACAATTAATTTGGATAATTCAAACTTATTTTACCTTATTAGTTGATTGTTATTAGTTAAAAGTTTGTGAATTAGATTATTTGATTTATTAATTGGATATTTGCTTAAATGCTTATTTGAATGTTACTTTGTGTGCTAGTTTAAAAACTAAAACTTGTTCGTATCTTATATTAGATTATTAAAACTTGTTTGTTATTTATGTCCTAACCTAGACAGGAAAATTTTAAATTTTAGTGATAGACTATATCGCCCCAAAAATTTCCGTCTCAATGAAAAATGTTCTTGATCAATCAGGCACTAAGTCTAGGTAACGCACGCCTCTCACATACAAAAGGTTTACTAATGAATATTACAATGGTAACACCCACATTTTTTTTCACTCTTGCTCTTGCTTTCAATTTTGATGTTGTGTTTTTCTTCACTACATGATATATGTTAAGATTATTGATTAAAGATCACTTGAACATAAGGAAATTGCCTAGTTTTCTTCAAGAGGTTGAATCAAAATGTGGAATGAAGAGTTGTTAAAATAGTTTAGTGGAAACAAAAGTTAGGACCCGAACGGTCAATGCCACGGTCGAACCGTGCAACTAGTAAGAACAAAGGTTATTTACAAACTAGGAACTCGGCCAAAGAAAATCTATTGAAACAATACACCTTGCTTTTCTAAATATAAAATATTTAATTATAAAAATTGAGAAATCTTACATCTTATCTTACAATACTAACAAAAAAAATGCTAAAGCTTAGGTGTCAAGCCTACATTTCTTTTAATTTCTAATCTCTCATTTCATTCATTCTAGCTATCCATGGGTCATGGGTCAAATCATTTTGTCAAGCGAGTTATAACATAGGGTGGATTTTATCTTACAATACTAATAAAAGAAAATGCTAAAGCTTAGGTGTCAAGCCTACATTTCTCCTAATTTCTAATCTCTCATTTCATTCATTCTAGCATGTACTATACATGGGTCATGGGTCAAATCATTTTGTCAAACGGGTTATAACATAGTGTGGGTTTTATAACATAGTGTCATTTTCATACCTGAAGTTTAACCAACAACGCAGCTTTAACACATTTTTGTAAATTTCTTGCAAGTCCACATCTGACATTTCCAAAACCATGCTATTTTAGTAATTTTTGTTAACATGTTTGTTTTTCCTTTAAGTCTACATTAAATTAATTCATAAGTATTTTGAAAATCACAATTGAAATAAAGGACTTTTTCTTTATTTTTATCGTTTGATAAATCCCGTGTAATACACGGGTTCAAAAGCTAGTCTTATAATATTTACAAATTCGTAAAAGAAGGTTAAAAATTTGTGTAAAGGTGAGATGGAATATGGATGCATGAAAAGCTTAGGGACAGACACTTTTAGCATGTTCTGCATCACTACTAAGTACTAAGTAGCTTCGTCTCTCTTGCATAACACTTTTTAACAAAACTCAACTTTCTATAGTATTTTATTATTATAAACTTGTTTGGATATCATATGGTAGGGAGTACTCTTCAAATAGCTGTAACCTTGTTTAAAAAACCTTGAAAATGTCATTTTTTAACAGGCTTGGTTGTACACAAGCGAAGCTTAAGATAAGGTAAGCTCGCTCGTTTGACTAATTGACTCGATCATTTGTCTCGTTTAAATTAAGCTTAAATTTTAATGTTTCATAATAAATATATTCACTCATTCTAGCCCCAAATTTATTATTTATTATCTCTAATGAAATGGAATGCATGTCTTTATTATGGTTATTTACTATTATTATTATTATCATAAAATACATATTTGTATTTTTAAGGATTAGGGATACGGTCTCACGGCGATCGAGAAGTCGACCTTGGGCATAACCCCGAACAGAGTAGGTTTACACGTGAGATTCTCTGATGTTCAAAAAGGATATTAAAAACAAGAATGTTACACTAGAAATGGTGCTAATGTTCATTGAGTATAGAGATGGAAAAGACCCCACCGGGAATTGTCTAAATTAGGGAATCAATAAATAAACTGAAATTCTAAACTGTTTGGTGATACCTGAGGATGATGACAAATGGATCTAGACGGGCGATTACATCGGTTGATTCTCAGTTCACTCCATTTGGACCGCATTAGAACAGTTTTTTTTATTAATGATAACTGATCCATTTTTATGCAAAACAAATTATTTCCACCAAATGTGAACGTTATATGTTGGCGGCATGACCTGGATAGAATACCTACATTGGTAGTTCTTTCAAGAAGAAAATTCCTTTGATATTGAAGAGGTAGGTCCCAGCAGAGCCCAGTTGGACCCGCAAGACTCACCTTGAAGAGGGACGTCTGCGCAAGGACCAACTGGTTCCGCAGGACCCACCATGCTCAGAGATGAAGACCTTACGCGCAGTACGCCAGCTGTTCCCGCAAGGAAAGCCCACCAATGGTGAAGTACCCCGCCTGTCCCCGCAGCTGCGGATACAAGCCATCAGGGAAGGCTACCCGCACTAATAGCAAGGCTACACGCACAAGGCACTAACTCTCAATAATTCAGTGTCACCTGAAGGAATGAGCAAGGCGGGAATACTCCCGCCCAAATGAGCCAGTCCGTATGCTTCTGGAAGATCTTTTGTACTATACCTGCCAAGGTATGGACAAAATAGACAAGATCTGACCAAAGCAGCCCATGAACCAATCACAGGGTGACAGCTCACCGACAACAGTACGAGGAGGAGCATGCTCTAGTACTGTTTGTCACTATTTGCCGCTGCCTACTCACCAACCCTTGTCGTGGCACGCACATAGCCTGCAGTTGGTGGAAAGGGAACAGTACACAGCCGGCCTTGTCACTATCAGCCGCTGCCTACCCACCAACCAGCATGGCACGTGCGTAGCCCATAGTTGGTAGAACAGGAATATTATACAGCTGGCTGTACCTGCTTGGAAACCTACCTTCGGCTATAAATACTCCAACACCTTGGAACGGTATCATCATCTTGTATCTTACCTTCACTAGCTATTTCTCTCAATATACACTTATATTCAGAGCAATCTAGTCTGATTCTCACGCCGGAGGGTGGTCACAAGGAGGAACCCCCCCTTCTCAGTGACGAGCTCACGGTGTCTGTTTTGCAGGTCATCTGAAGAACATCCTTCTTTGCCGGACCTAACCCTTGTGGGAAACATTACTTAACCCCCAGATTATCCATAATCTACTCGGGGTCGCCTAGTGTTTCTTCATTGACGCCATCCGTGCATAAAAGCTAGAACTAATTCTCAGTTTTTTCAAAACTTCTGAAAAAATGGTTAACGTTACTCCGGTCCCAAGGCCAGTAAGTGACCAAGAAACCTCGGTAACCACAACCCCAGCTACTGGGGGGAACACCGGCGGTTACACAAATTTTACGAACACTACCCCGGTTACCCAAGCCGGGGCAAGTGCAGTAAACAATATTTCACTGGGGTTCACTGATGCCCAGTTGGAGAAACAGACGAGGCTCCCTCGCCAAACACTCGATCAAGTTAAGGCGTGGGCCGAAGCACGTCAGAAGGAATTCCAAGCTGAGTTGGATGAACGCTTGCGTTCACTCCAACAGGCTGACGAATTCGGAAGCACTCGACAACAGCTCAACATGAACAGTGAGTGCGAGTACTCGGACGATGGTCGGGAGGAATCCGACACCGACGCAAACCCTCGTCACAGGGCGAAAGGGAAGCGTAAGGAAACGGACTTCCAACCAAGAAGGAATTTGGAGAAACCTTCAAACCAAGGAACCGGGGGGAAACCCACGTGACTTCTCCAAAACCTTTAGACCAACTGCCGCAAATGCGGGAACGTCCAAGTTTGCAAGGGACATTGCGGAAGCAATCGCCCCGAGAAGTGCCAAACAGATGTCCAACATCGGCACTTATGATGGTATATCCGACCCAGACGATCACTTGAACAGATTCATAGCGGGGGCAACCGTCAGCAACTGGACGGAACCCACGTGGTGTTATATGTTCCAGATGACGCTGGTTGGAGCGGCCAGGGCGTGGTTCGATCGTTTACTGGTCCACCACATCTATGATTGGGCGGACTTTCAGCACAAGTTCAGCCAACACTTCAGTCAACAGAGGAAATATACTGAAGAACAGTGGACGATCCTCAACTGCGTTAGAGAGGAGGATGAATCTTTACTAGACTTCATCACTCGCTTCAACTCCAAAAAGCTGAGTCTGGGCAACATAAGTGAAGATCTTGTTCGCGCCGCTTTCATCCAGGGCGCCGAATACCCAGAGCTTATCCGCACGTTGACGGGTAAGGACGGCATGCCATCCATATGGGATGCCATCATGACGGCGGCCAAGCGCTTTGCCGAGACGGAGAAGCAACTGGGTAGGGATCTTCCCCAGAGTACACACCTCTACACGCAGAGGACCAGAGAAAACAATGTTCGGATCGCCCGGCAGAACAAAAAGAGGAAGCTAGGTATTTGGCAGTCAATGGTAAACTTTGACACCTCATCCAGCTCTCGCCCTCTTGTTGGCGGAAGGGATAACACGCACTCTTCAAGCCAAAAACACCGGTGGACGCCACTCACCAAAAGCGTCACGGAGATATTTGCCACCGAAAAACTCCCATGGCCAAAAGCTCCAATGATCCGGCAGCGACCTAATGCGGATCAGAGCAAATCCTGTGACTTCCACGGGACAAAGGGTCACAATACAGAGGAGTGTACATCCTTGAAGGATATTGTTGAAACATTCGTCAAGGATGGAAGACTTGCACACCTTGTGGCATCAATCAAGAATGGAGGAAGGAATGATAACCGGTATAAAGGCAACGGACGAAAGCCCGTTGACATCAGCATCCACATGGTTCATGGCAACATCAGAGGAAGAAAAAGACGAACGACAGAACCATGCGCATGGAAGGAAGCTGAGGTGCGCTTCCCGCGAGTGCCAGGATGACCCAGCAAGGAAGGCCCTATCGTCATCAAAAGCCAGCTGGGGCATTACATAACTTCCCGCACTTTTGCTGACAACGGCGCCTCGTCAACGGTTATGTACAGGCAGTTCTTCGACAAGCTAGACGACGAAGACAAAGAACGCCTGGAAACGGTTTACGCCTCAATGGAAGGGTTCGAGGGCAGCACAAACACCCCCCTGGGTATCCTATCTTTCCCCGTCATTCTCACGGACGGGAAATACTCCTGCACAGAAGACGTGGACTTCGTCGTAATGAGGAAGCCACATCACACATACGACATTCTCTTCTGGAGAAACGGGATGGCAAGATTCAACGCCGTGGTATCTTCAGTCCACGGCATGATGGGATGGCCAACTGCTGAGGGTGTAGCGATGATCACCGGTATCCCCCAGGTATGCATCGCATCTGTCTCATCTAAACCCAAACCAAAGATGGCTAAACCAACCATCACCGAACCAGAAAAATGGGCCCTCAATGGCAAATACCCTGACCAGGCTGTTACAATTGGCCCAACAATCACTGATCCTACGCGCACCTTGCTCAAACGCTTACTACAGAAAAACGCTGACATCTTTGCGTGGACACCAGCTGACATGACTGGTGTACCTCGAAGTAAGGCAGAGCATAAGCTCAAGTGTGACCCGGCTTTTACGCCAGTCATACAAAAGCGCAGAGTAATGGGGGCGGAACAAGCTAACGCGTGTAGAACCCAAGTCAAGGAACTCCTTGACGCGGGCATCGTACGCGTTAGTAGATATCAAACATGGGTTGCAAATCCCGTTATGGTACCGAAGGCTTACAAACAATGGCGCATGTGCATAGATTTCAAAGATTTAAACAAAGCATGCCCCAAAGATTGTTACCCGTTACCCGAAATTGACCTCAAAGTGGATTCATTAGCACCGTTTCGCCTTAAATGCTTCCTTGACGCATATAAGGGGTACCATCAAATCCACATGGCTGTAGATGATCAGGACAAAACCGCATTTCGGACGCCCGATGGCACATTTTGTTATCAAATGATGCCATTCGGACTTAAGAATGCAGGGTCCACATACCAACGCCTGATGGACAAAGAGTTTCATGCCCAAATTGGGAGAAACTTGGAAGTCTACATGGATGATTTGGTCATCAAAAGCCCTGAGCCTGAAGTAATGTTGAAAGACATCGAAGAAACTTTCAACACGCTCAGAAAGATAAACATGAAACTCAACCCGAGCAAGTGTTCCTTTGGGATGGAAGAAGGGAAGTTCTTGGGAGTCATTGTTACTAAAGATGGCTTCAGAGCGAACCCTGAAAAGGTCGAAGCCATTATCAAAATGGAATCACCTACTACCATCAAGCAAGCTCAGACACTGAATGGACACCTAGTCGCACTTAACCGCTTTTTGTCAAACCATGCGGATAGGTCGTTCCCATTCGTGTCAACATTGAGAAACTGTTTAAAGAAAACGCACTTCCGCTGGACACCAGAAGCGGAAGCAGCTTTTCAGGAAATTCGGTCACGCTTGATCGAACTCCCAACGCTCACAGCACCAGAAGCGGGGGAGGAATTAATCATATACCTTTCTGCCACAGATAGAGCAACCGGGGCAGTCCTGCTAGTAGAGCGAAAAGGTATCCAGATGCCTATTTACTATGTTAGCCGTGTCCTAACAGACGTAGAAACCCGGTACTCCACCCTGGAAAAATTAGTCTTAGCACTTGTACAAGCTTCACGCAGACTAAGACGATATTTCCAGGGTCACCCAATCACCATTCTCACCAACTTCAAACTCGCAAACGTTCTAGGCAAACCCGAGTTATCGGGACGTCTAGCCAAATGGGCAATTGAGTTGGGGGAATATGCGATAAAGTACAAGCCAAGACCAGCTATAAAAGGCCAGGTCCTGGCCGACTTTATTGCAGAAGTCCCCGTTTCGCTGGAGAAAGAGTGCCAGGAGGAGGCTCAACCCCCCCCCCCCAGCACAGGACATCAATGATGTATGGCGACTCTACACTGATGGAGCAGCCAGCAACGAGGGTTCAGGCGCAGGGTTGAAACTAACCAACCCAGCAGGCCAAGAATATACTTACGCTATTCGACTGGATTTTCCAAGTACGAATAACGAAGCCGAGTATGAAGCATTCTTGGCCGGGCTGAGAATTGCGCGTAAGATGGGAGTGAAAAACTTGGAAGCCCACGTAGATTCCAGGTTAGTAGCCAACCAAATAAACGGGACGTACACGGCCGTGAACGACACATTGGCCCTGTACCTCGCACAAGCAAAAACCCTTATGCGTGATTTTAATGATTGTAAAGTCATACATGTCAAGCGTAGCGAAAACAAATCTGCGGATGCGTTAAGCAAGCTTGCATCATTAGCCTTCACCCATTTGGGAAAGGACATCCGCATTGAACTCCTTAAAGCACCATCAGTCCCGCACAAGGAAATTTGTGTCATCCAAACCGGCACAGAAACGTGGATGACACCGATAATAAATTACCTTGCAGCGGGTATACTACCAGAGTCAAAAACACAGGCAAGAAAAATACGTTGTAAAGCATTAAACTATCAACTCATCGATGACATCTTTTACAGAGGTAACTTTCTTGGCCCACTCTTAAGATGCGTGGACAACCAAAATGCTGACTACCTCCTAAGGGAAGTACACGAAGGCATCTGTGGAGTACACGCAGGTCCACGCGCTGTTGTAGCTAAGCTAAACAACGCGGGATACTTTTGGCCGGGGATGCATATGGATGCGCTGGCATACATTCGAAAGTGTAGGTCTTGCCAGCTCTACGCACCCAACACGCATCGCCCGAAGAATGAACTTGTTCCAGTCACCTCTTCATGGCCATTTCAGAAGTGGGCCATCGATGTGACAGGCCCATTTCCCACAGAAGCAGGAAACGTTCAATTTCTAGTGGTAGCCATCGACTACTTCACCAAGTGGATAGAAGCAATACCCTTAGCCCAAACAACCGCAAAACATATTTAAAAATTTATTTGGGAATTTATTATTTGTCGTTTTGGACTTCCACAGACTTTGGTGAGTGATAACGGCACCAACTTTGCTGACAAGAAGCTACAAAAGTGGCTGGAAGAACTTCAAATCACCCACACCTTTACCTCAGTGGCACACCCGCAAGGTAACGGTGAGGTGGAAAGAGCAAATAAAAGCATCGTCGAAGGCATAAAGAAAAGACTCCTGGAACACAGATCCGGCTGGGTAGACGAAGTTCCACACGTCCTTTGGGCAAACAGAACACTGAAAAAGGCCAGTACGGGAGAAACCCCGTTCAGCCTCACTTATGGCACTGAAGCCATGGTCCCAGTCGAAATTGGTTTACCCTCACCAAGGGTCTTGATTCAGCCAGAAGACAATGATGCGGAAAGACGGTTAGACCTTATGCTAACCGAGGAACGCAGAGACTTAGCCGCAGCGCGTGAAGAAAACTACAAGCGACAAATGCAAAAGTACTACAACACGCGGGTAAAACTCTGCAACTTCAATGTAGGAGACTACATATTGCGTAACAACGAGGCTTCAAACCAAGAGCGCCCAGGAAAACTGGCACCGGTCTGGGAAGGACCGTACATTATCAAAGAAGTTTTGGGAAAAGGCGCATACCGGCTCGAAAGGCTCGATGGCACTCCTATCCCAAGAACATGGAACGGAGCTCAATTACGCAAATGTTACATGTAGATCAATTCCAAACTTGTAAAGAAAAGGCCTATAGCCACTTCTAATGGAAATGATTCTCCTTTATCACATTGTGTTGATAGCCTTACCTTTATACTTATGAACTTCCCACACTGATATGCCGGTATTCACCGCATAAATATGGGAAGAAGTAAGTCATTGCGTGTGGAAGGCGGCAAAACCCGCATAAACACATAAAACGGTAAAAATTTCCAAGGAAAAGATAAGGAAAACCTTCACGCAGGTCAGCTATAGGTGAAGTTTGGTCATCCCAATAAATGAAAGTGACGGTCCTACCCGCACAATCATGATAGAGGAAACTGAACATTAACCTATTGGCAACCGCGCGTTGAAAGGTTAACTTATTCAAAACACTTAGAAAATTTCAAAGGAAAAGATGAGGAAAACTTCCACGCAGGTCAGATGTAGGTAAAGTTTAGCCATCCTACTAAGTGAAAGTGACGGTCTTATCCGCACAATCACGAAAGAGGAAGCAAAACTTTAACTTATTATCTGCCACGTTGAAAAGTTAACTTATCTAAGTACTCAAGAAATTGCTAAGTTAAAACAAAATATGCGCGAAATAAACAAGGCAAGGCATTAACAAATAATCTTTATTCCATCAACATTCAAACATTACAAGAATTGCTGGGTACATACCCGCAGATTAGAAGTCTACAAACATAAAAATCTACTCTATTGGTGGAAAAGGGATCTAAAATATCAAGCTTCAGGACCACTCCTACTTGGACCCGCACCATCAGTAGAGTGTGGCGGTTCAAGGAAAGCTTTGAGGATAGCTAGCCCATCATCAGCAGCAGCAATCTCGTTTACCTTCTCCAACATCGGATGCGGGAAGCGGCATACTGATTCACTGCTTGGTCATACGCAGCTTCAGTATCCACATTGTAAAGAGGAGAGTTGGAAGGCGGAATGCCTTGTTCAACAAACCCTAGACCAAGCAGGAATGTAGGTTCCCTGGACGGATCACACGAGATATCCCGATATACACAGGTGCGGAATCCCTGTGTAGACCGTTACGGACGGAGAACACAATCACACAAACACACGAATACGATACGAACAAACTCACGTTATATTAATAACTCAACACGTGATTCTTACAGACTCTCGACCTCACGTCACTTGACTCACTGAATTACACGTACTCAAACTCTAAACCAACACTAAAACGATCAGCCGTACACTATATAAATACACGACAACTTCGCCTCAGGCGAAGTTGTCCTTAACTTCGCTTGTTCAACAAGTTCGCCTAGGCGAACTTGTCAACAACTTCGCTTGGTTAACAAGTTCGCCTAAGCGAACTTGTCAACAACTTCGCTGTATACAAACAAATACATAAACAATATTACAGACTCGATTACAGACATTAGACATATGAACTACTGACATTTATGCATCAACAAGGAAGCCAGCCTTTTCCCCATCCTCATGAGAAGCGTTGAGGCTGCGCTCATCGCATCGTCATATGATGTGTTCGTGAACACCCGATGCACAACCTAAAAAACAGAAGTATATCAAAAACTCTTCTAAGGAAAAGCGTAAGAAATTGTGAAACTGCGCATACCTGAGAGAACGCTTCTCGGAGAAGCCATTCCTTGGTAACCAGAGCCTCCTGGAGGGCAGCTTGAGCTTCATTACGGGCGCGTTCGGCTTCGTTCTTTGTAAGGTTGGCAAGCAACACATCTTGGCTGCAGCCTCTTCGACGCCCTTTAGCTTACGCTCAGTGTGGTCAAGCACCCCCCCTCTGGTCCAAGATCTCTTGGAGCTTCTTGGCATCTTCCATGGCCAAGGCATCATGAGCCTGCTGGAGCCTCTCTAATTTGGCTTTAAGTTCCTCATTCTCGATGCGTAGAGGCTCAGCAGCAGCTTCAGCCTTGGTGGCCCTCTCGGTTGCGTTCCGTGCAGTTTCCTTAGCCAACCGAAGCTGTTCATTAACAGCTTGGGCGGCCTTGGAACGGCCTCGAGACGAGCCTGAACTTCAACCTCAAGGGCCTTGAAGGCCTTCTCCTTCTCCGCGGCAACGGCGGAGAGCCTCCTGTTCTCCTCCCGGACAGCCCGCGCTGAGCTACTTCTTGGATACGAGCTGCCTTTAACTTGTCGTTTTCACGACAAAGCAGCTCGACGCGCGGCTGCATCCGGGCTACGAGAATGCGGAGCTCAT